>NW_026948548.1:5000-143261 GCF_035770615.1 Melospiza melodia melodia
CCCTAACCCTAACCCTAACCCTAACCCTAACCCTAACCCTAACCCTAACCCTAACCCTAACCCTAACCCTAACCCTAACCCTAACCCTAACCCTAACCCTAACCCTAACCCTAACCCTAACCCTAACCCTAACCCTAACCCTAACCCTAACCTAACCCTAACCCTAACCCTAACCCTAACCCTAACCCTAACCCTAACCCTAACCCTAACCCTAACCCTAACCCTAACCCTAACCCTAACCCTAACCCTAACCCTAACCCTAACCCTAACCCTAACCCTAACCCTAACCCTAACCCTAACCCTAACCCTAACCCTAACCCTAACCCTAACCCTAACCCTAACCCTAAACCCTAACCCTAACCCTAACCCTAACCCTAACCCTAACCCTAACCCTAACCCTAACCCTAACCCTAACCCTAACCCTAACCCTAACCCTAACCCTAACCCTAACCCTAACCCTAACCCTAACCCTAACCCTAACCCTAACCCTAACCCTAACCCTAACCCTAACCCTAACCCTAACCCTAACCCTAACCCTAACCCTAACCCTAACCCTAACCCTAACCCTAACCCTAACCCTAACCCTAACCCTAACCCTAACCCTAACCCTAACCCTAACCCTAACCCTAACCCTAACCCTAACCCTAACCCTAACCCTAACCCTAACCCTAACCCTAACCCTAACCCTAACCCTAACCCTAACCCTAACCCTAACCCTAACCCTAACCCTAACCCTAACCCTAACCCTAACCCTAACCCTAACCCTAACCCTAACCCTAACCCTAACCCTAACCCTAACCCTAACCCTAACCCTAACCCTAACCCTAACCCTAACCCTAACCCTAACCCTAACCCTAACCCTAACCCTAACCCTAACCCTAACCCTAACCCTAACCCTAACCCTAACCCTAACCCTAACCCTAACCCTAACCCTAACCCTAACCCTAACCCTAACCCTAACCCTAACCCTAACCCTAACCCTAACCCTAACCCTAACCCTAACCCTAACCCTAACCCTAACCCTAACCCTAACCCTAACCCTAACCCTAACCCTAACCCTAACCCTAACCCTAACCCTAACCCTAACCCTAACCCTAACCCTAACCCTAACCCTAACCCTAACCCTAACCCTAACCCTAACCCTAACCCTAACCCTAACCCTAACCCTAACCCTAACCCTAACCCTAACCCTAACCCTAACCCTAACCCTAACCCTAACCCTAACCCTAACCCTAACCCTAACCCTAACCCTAACCCTAACCCTAACCCTAACCCTAACCCTAACCCTAACCCTAACCCTAACCCTAACCCTAACCCTAACCCTAACCCTAACCCTAACCCTAACCCTAACCCTAACCCTAACCCTAACCCTAACCCTAACCCTAACCCTAACCCTAACCCTAACCCTAACCCTAACCCTAACCCTAACCCTAACCCTAACCCTAACCCTAACCCTAACCCTAACCCTAACCCTAACCCTAACCCTAACCCTAACCCTAACCCTAACCCTAACCCTAACCCTAACCCTAACCCTAACCCTAACCCTAACCCTAACCCTAACCCTAACCCTAACCCTAACCCTAACCCTAACCCTAACCCTAACCCTAACCCTAACCCTAACCCTAACCCTAACCCTAACCCTAACCCTAACCCTAACCCTAACCCTAACCCTAACCCTAACCCTAACCCTAACCCTAACCCTAACCCTAACCCTAACCCTAACCCTAACCCTAACCCTAACCCTAACCCTAACCCTAACCCTAACCCTAACCCTAACCCTAACCCTAACCCTAACCCTAACCCTAACCCTAACCCTAACCCTAACCCTAACCCTAACCCTAACCCTAACCCTAACCCTAACCCTAACCCTAACCCTAACCCTAACCCTAACCCTAACCCTAACCCTAACCCTAACCCTAACCCTAACCCTAACCCTAACCCTAACCCTAACCCTAACCCTAACCCTAACCCTAACCCTAACCCTAACCCTAACCCTAACCCTAACCCTAACCCTAACCCTAACCCTAACCCTAACCCTAACCCTAACCCTAACCCTAACCCTAACCCTAACCCTAACCCTAACCCTAACCCTAACCCTAACCCTAACCCTAACCCTAACCCTAACCCTAACCCTAACCCTAACCCTAACCCTAACCCTAACCCTAACCCTAACCCTAACCCTAACCCTAACCCTAACCCTAACCCTAACCCTAACCCTAACCCTAACCCTAACCCTAACCCTAACCCTAACCCTAACCCTAACCCTAACCCTAACCCTAACCCTAACCCTAACCCTAACCCTAACCCTAACCCTAACCCTAACCCTAACCCTAACCCTAACCCTAACCCTAACCCTAACCCTAACCCTAACCCTAACCCTAACCCTAACCCTAACCCTAACCCTAACCCTAACCCTAACCCTAACCCTAACCCTAACCCTAACCCTAACCCTAACCCTAACCCTAACCCTAACCCTAACCCTAACCCTAACCCTAACCCTAACCCTAACCCTAACCCTAACCCTAACCCTAACCCTAACCCTAACCCTAACCCTAACCCTAACCCTAACCCTAACCCTAACCCTAACCCTAACCCTAACCCTAACCCTAACCCTAACCCTAACCCTAACCCTAACCCTAACCCTAACCCTAACCCTAACCCTAACCCTAACCCTAACCCTAACCCTAACCCTAACCCTAACCCTAACCCTAACCCTAACCCTAACCCTAACCCTAACCCTAACCCTAACCCTAACCCTAACCCTAACCCTAACCCTAACCCTAACCCTAACCCTAACCCTAACCCTAACCCTAACCCTAACCCTAACCCTAACCCTAACCCTAACCCTAACCCTAACCCTAACCCTAACCCTAACCCTAACCCTAACCCTAACCCTAACCCTAACCCTAACCCTAACCCTAACCCTAACCCTAACCCTAACCCTAACCCTAACCCTAACCCTAACCCTAACCCTAACCCTAACCCTAACCCTAACCCTAACCCTAACCCTAACCCTAACCCTAACCCTAACCCTAACCCTAACCCTAACCCTAACCCTAACCCTAACCCTAACCCTAACCCTAACCCTAACCCTAACCCTAACCCTAACCCTAACCCTAACCCTAACCCTAACCCTAACCCTAACCCTAACCCTAACCCTAACCCTAACCCTAACCCTAACCCTAACCCTAACCCTAACCCTAACCCTAACCCTAACCCTAACCCTAACCCTAACCCTAACCCTAACCCTAACCCTAACCCTAACCCTAACCCTAACCCTAACCCTAACCCTAACCCTAACCCTAACCCTAACCCTAACCCTAACCCTAACCCTAACCCTAACCCTAACCCTAACCCTAACCCTAACCCTAACCCTAACCCTAACCCTAACCCTAACCCTAACCCTAACCCTAACCCTAACCCTAACCCTAACCCTAACCCTAACCCTAACCCTAACCCTAACCCTAACCCTAACCCTAACCCTAACCCTAACCCTAACCCTAACCCTAACCCTAACCCTAACCCTAACCCTAACCCTAACCCTAACCCTAACCCTAACCCTAACCCTAACCCTAACCCTAACCCTAACCCTAACCCTAACCCTAACCCTAACCCTAACCCTAACCCTAACCCTAACCCTAACCCTAACCCTAACCCTAACCCTAACCCTAACCCTAACCCTAACCCTAACCCTAACCCTAACCCTAACCCTAACCCTAACCCTAACCCTAACCCTAACCCTAACCCTAACCCTAACCCTAACCCTAACCCTAACCCTAACCCTAACCCTAACCCTAACCCTAACCCTAACCCTAACCCTAACCCTAACCCTAACCCTAACCCTAACCCTAACCCTAACCCTAACCCTAACCCTAACCCTAACCCTAACCCTAACCCTAACCCTAACCCTAACCCTAACCCTAACCCTAACCCTAACCCTAACCCTAACCCTAACCCTAACCCTAACCCTAACCCTAACCCTAACCCTAACCCTAACCCTAACCCTAACCCTAACCCTAACCCTAACCCTAACCCTAACCCTAACCCTAACCCTAACCCTAACCCTAACCCTAACCCTAACCCTAACCCTAACCCTAACCCTAACCCTAACCCTAACCCTAACCCTAACCCTAACCCTAACCCTAACCCTAACCCTAACCCTAACCCTAACCCTAACCCTAACCCTAACCCTAACCCTAACCCTAACCCTAACCCTAACCCTAACCCTAACCCTAACCCTAACCCTAACCCTAACCCTAACCCTAACCCTAACCCTAACCCTAACCCTAACCCTAACCCTAACCCTAACCCTAACCCTAACCCTAACCCTAACCCTAACCCTAACCCTAACCCTAACCCTAACCCTAACCCTAACCCTAACCCTAACCCTAACCCTAACCCTAACCCTAACCCTAACCCTAACCCTAACCCTAACCCTAACCCTAACCCTAACCCTAACCCTAACCCTAACCCTAACCCTAACCCTAACCCTAACCCTAACCCTAACCCTAACCCTAACCCTAACCCTAACCCTAACCCTAACCCTAACCCTAACCCTAACCCTAACCCTAACCCTAACCCTAACCCTAACCCTAACCCTAACCCTAACCCTAACCCTAACCCTAACCCTAACCCTAACCCTAACCCTAACCCTAACCCTAACCCTAACCCTAACCCTAACCCTAACCCTAACCCTAACCCTAACCCTAACCCTAACCCTAACCCTAACCCTAACCCTAACCCTAACCCTAACCCTAACCCTAACCCTAACCCTAACCCTAACCCTAACCCTAACCCTAACCCTAACCCTAACCCTAACCCTAACCCTAACCCTAACCCTAACCCTAACCCTAACCCTAACCCTAACCCTAACCCTAACCCTAACCCTAACCCTAACCCTAACCCTAACCCTAACCCTAACCCTAACCCTAACCCTAACCCTAACCCTAACCCTAACCCTAACCCTAACCCTAACCCTAACCCTAACCCTAACCCTAACCCTAACCCTAACCCTAACCCTAACCTAACCCTAACCCTAACCCTAACCCTAACCCTAACCCTAACCCTAACCCTAACCCTAACCCTAACCCTAACCCTAACCCTAACCCTAACCCTAACCCTAACCCTAACCCTAACCCTAACCCTAACCCTAACCCTAACCCTAACCCTAACCCTAACCCTAACCCTAACCCTAACCCTAACCCTAACCCTAACCCTAACCCTAACCCTAACCCTAACCCTAACCCTAACCCTAACCCTAACCCTAACCCTAACCCTAACCCTAACCCTAACCCTAACCCTAACCCTAACCCTAACCCTAACCCTAACCCTAACCCTAACCCTAACCCTAACCCTAACCCTAACCCTAACCCTAACCCTAACCCTAACCCTAACCCTAACCCTAACCCTAACCCTAACCCTAACCCTAACCCTAACCCTAACCCTAACCCTAACCCTAACCCTAACCCTAACCCTAACCCTAACCCTAACCCTAACCCTAACCCTAACCCTAACCCTAACCCTAACCCTAACCCTAACCCTAACCCTAACCCTAACCCTAACCCTAACCCTAACCCTAACCCTAACCCTAACCCTAACCCTAACCCTAACCCTAACCCTAACCCTAACCCTAACCCTAACCCTAACCCTAACCCTAACCCTAACCCTAACCCTAACCCTAACCCTAACCCTAACCCTAACCCTAACCCTAACCCTAACCCTAACCCTAACCCTAACCCTAACCCTAACCCTAACCCTAACCCTAACCCTAACCCTAACCCTAACCCTAACCCTAACCCTAACCCTAACCCTAACCCTAACCCTAACCCTAACCCTAACCCTAACCCTAACCCTAACCCTAACCCTAACCCTAACCCTAACCCTAACCCTAACCCTAACCCTAACCCTAACCCTAACCCTAACCCTAACCCTAACCCTAACCCTAACCCTAACCCTAACCCTAACCCTAACCCTAACCCTAACCCTAACCCTAACCCTAACCCTAACCCTAACCCTAACCCTAACCCTAACCCTAACCCTAACCCTAACCCTAACCCTAACCCTAACCCTAACCCTAACCCTAACCCTAACCCTAACCCTAACCCTAACCCTAACCCTAACCCTAACCCTAACCCTAACCCTAACCCTAACCCTAACCCTAACCCTAACCCTAACCCTAACCCTAACCCTAACCCTAACCCTAACCCTAACCCTAACCCTAACCCTAACCCTAACCCTAACCCTAACCCTAACCCTAACCCTAACCCTAACCCTAACCCTAACCCTAACCCTAACCCTAACCCTAACCCTAACCCTAACCCTAACCCTAACCCTAACCCTAACCCTAACCCTAACCCTAACCCTAACCCTAACCCTAACCCTAACCCTAACCCTAACCCTAACCCTAACCCTAACCCTAACCCTAACCCTAACCCTAACCCCTAACCCTAACCCCTAACCCTAACCCCTAACCCTAACCCCTAACCCCTAACCCCTAACCCCTAACCCCTAACCCCTAACCCCTAACCCCTAACCCCTAACCCCTAACCCCTAACCCCTAACCCCTAACCCTAACCCTAACCCTAACCCTAACCTGGTACCCCAACCCTAACCTGGTACCCCAACCCTAACCTGGTACCCCAACCCTAACCCTAACCCGGTACCCCAACCCTAACCCTAACCTGGTACCCTAACCCTAACCCTAGTACTCCTTAAAAAATTAATACTTCTGAGAAAATTAATACTCCCAGGAAATTGAGTACTCTGGAAGAAATTAGTACTCCTGAAAAATAGGTACTCTTGGAAAAAGGAGTACTCCTGAAATAATGGTACTCTGGGAAAAAAGAGTACTTCTGGAAAAAAGGTACTCCTGAAATAAAGGTACTTAGGGTTAGGGATTAGGGTTAGGGATTGGTGCTGGGGTTAGGGTTAGGGTGGGGGATTAGGGTTAGGGTGGGGGATTAGGGTTAGGGAATGGGGATGTCATGTTGGGGTTCTGATTAGGGTTAGGGGAGGGATTTGGGGATGGGGATGCCAGCAGCTGGAGGAGCACTGATTAGGGTTAGGGGAGGGAAATGGGGTTGGGGGTAGCAACAGCTGTGGGAGTGCTAATTAGGGTTAGGTCAGGGAAATGGGGATGGGGGTAGCAGCAGTGGGGGGAGGACTAATTCGGGTTAGGTCAGGGAAATGGGGATGGGGGTAGCAGCAGTGGGTGGAGGGCTAATTAGGGTTAGGTCAGGGAAATGGGGATGGGGGTAGCAGCAGTGGGGGGAGGGCTAATTAGGGTTAGGGCAGGGAATTGGGGGTGGGGGTGGCAACAGCTGGGGGAGGGCTAATTAGGGTTAGGGGAGGGATTTGGGGATGGGGATACCAGCAGCTGGAGGAGCACTGATTAGGGTTAGGGGAGGGAAATGGGGTTGGGGGTGGCAACAGCTGTGGGAGTGCTAATTAGGGTTAGGTCAGGGAAATGGGGATGGGGGTGGCAACAGCTGGGGGAGGGCTAATTAGGGTTAGGGCAGGGAAATGGGGATGGGGTTGGTGTCCAAACCCTGGTAAAAGCAGCCCTAATTGTTGAAATTAATCGTTAAAACTAACCCTAATCCAAGATGGCGGCCCCCACGCGATCACGTGATTTATTTTCGACATGGCGGCGGTCACGTGACTGGGAGCAAAATGGCCGCGCCCGGCGGTCGCTTCCGGCAACAACATGGCCGCGCCCGGCGGTCGCTTCCGGCAACAACATGGCCGCGCCCAGGGGTAACTTCCGGGAAAACCGACATGGCGGCGCCCAGGAGAGCACGTGGTACGGGGACAAAATGGCGGCGACCGGCGGAATGACGTCACTTCCGGTAAAATGGCGGCCGGCCGGGGCCGGCCTGCTCTTTCGGGTTTCGGGGGGGTTTCCGAGGGTCCCGGCGGCCGCGGGGGGCTATTCCGGTTCGCGTGCGGCCGGCGGCGTGGCGGGGAGCGGCTTCCGGGGCGCGGGGTGGTTGCCGGGTTTTCGATCGGGCACTGGGACAGACGGCTATACCTGGGGGGTCCTTGTGGGGGTGTGTCGCTCTCGTGACGTCACGCGGTAGTCGCGCTGTGTGTACATGCAGTGCGGCGCGGTGGACGGCAGGGGGCGCTGCAATTGGGGGCGCTGTAATAATTGCACTACGAGGAGTGGGACGGCAGGGGGCGCTGTTTCAGTGCTGCGGCGAGCAACAGGGGGCGGCGCGCATGGGTGGGGGGGGTGCTTCGTGACGGCGGCTGGTGGATTGGCAGTCGGGATGGCAGCTAGGGGTGGGGGCTGCGTCTGGGGGGTGGCAGCTACGGGTGGGTGGGGACAACAGGGGGCGGGTGCTTGGTTACGGGGGGCGGTGCATTGCTGGTGGTGGGGGTGGCCTCTGGGGAGGGGGACTAATTACCGGGTGGGTGCTTGGGCAACGGGGGGCACTGCCTCGGGGTGGGTGCTTGGGTATGGTGCCTAGTGACAGCTGTGACGCATCAGGCTTGATTGGCAGCAGCTGGGGGTACTGATTAGGAGTGGGTGGGGTTCCTACATACTATATATAAAAAGAAGAAAAACTATATGTCTGGTGCAGCAGTAGAAACTTTCAGGCTCCCGGGGAGTAAAGGCTTTGTTTTATAATTTTTTTTTTTTTTTTTTTTGCTTTACTCCCAGGGAGCCTGAAAGTTTCTACTGCTGCTTTTTTAAAACTAAAGCTAGAAAGGAAAAGAAAGTTAAAAATAGAGAGAAAAAAGAGAGAAAGAAAAGAGAGAGAGAGAGAAAGAAAGAGAAAAGAGAGAGAGAAAAGAAAGAGAAGAGACAGAAGAAAAAAGTCAGAGAGAAGACAGAAAAGAAAGAGAGAAAAACAAAGAGAGAAAAGCGAAAAGCAGACAAAAGACAGAAAAGAGAAAGAGAGAGAAAAGAAAGGAGATAGAGAAAAAGGAGAAAAGAAAGAAAATAGAGAAGAGAGAGACACAAAAGAAGACAGAGAAAGACAAAAAGACAGAGAAAAAAAACACAGAGAAAAAAGACAGAGAGACAGAGGATAAGAAAACACAGAGAGAGAAACCAAGACAGGAACAGAAAAGAAAAGGAGGGTGGAAAAACTGAAGAACAGGAGTTAAAAGGGAAAAAAAGTGGTTAGGATTAGGGTTACAGCAAAAACTCAGGGTAGAGTGAAAAAGGAAAAGACTAAGAGCAAAAAAAGACAAACCAAGGAAAAGGAGAACACAGACAGAAAAAGAAGCAAGAAGAGCACAGGTGAAAGTTATAAAGGAAAAGAAATAAGGTGCAAAGTAAAGAGAGATATACAACAGAGTTACAGAAGCAAGACAGCGTCAGAAAGAATGAGACACAGAAACAAAGGGTGGGAGAGAGATGGAAGTTAAGTGAAAAATAGAAAAGGAAAGTAAGGAGCAAAAGGAAGAAACGCAGAGGAAAAAAATTACAAAACCACACCAAAAAAAGACAGGAGCCGTGGGGGGAAGGGGGGGGTTAAGGGAAGGGCAGGGGGTATCTTTATTAGGGGTGATTCAACTTTATTACAGGAAATCAGCAAAAGACATAGAAACAGTGCATACAAATGCAAGCACAGATACAATCCACAGACACAACGATGCAATCTAATTCACGTACAAAGCAGTACAAAGCAGTACAAAGCAGTACAAAGCAGTACAAAGCAGTACAAAGCAGTACAAAGCAGTACAAAGCAGTACAAAGCAGTACAAAGCAGTACAAAGCAGTACAAAGCAGTACAAAGCAGTACAAAGCAGTACAAAGCAGTACAAAGCAGTACAAAGCAGTACAAAGCAGTACAAAGCAGTACAAAGCAGTACAAAGCAGTACAAAGCAGTACAAAGCAGTACAAAGCAGTACAAAGCAGTACAAAGCAGTACAAAGCAGTACAAAGCAGTACAAAGCAGTACAAAGCAGTACAAAGCAGTACAAAGCAGTACAAAGCAGTACAAAGCAGTACAAAGCAGTACAAAGCAGTACAAAGCAGTACAAAGCAGTACAAAGCAGTACAAAGCAGTACAAAGCAGTACAAAGCAGTACAAAGCAGTACAAAGCAGTACAAAGCAGTACAAAGCAGTACAAAGCAGTACAAAGCAGTACAAAGCAGTACAAAGCAGTACAAAGCAGTACAAAGCAGTACAAAGCAGTACAAAGCAGTACAAAGCAGTACAAAGCAGTACAAAGCAGTACAAAGCAGTACAAAGCAGTACAAAGCAGTACAAAGCAGTACAAAGCAGTACAAAGCAGTACAAAGCAGTACAAAGCAGTACAAAGCAGTACAAAGCAGTACAAAGCAGTACAAAGCAGTACAAAGCAGTACAAAGCAGTACAAAGCAGTACAAAGCAGTACAAAGCAGTACAAAGCAGTACAAAGCAGTACAAAGCAGTACAAAGCAGTACAAAGCAGTACAAAGCAGTACAAAGCAGTACAAAGCAGTACAAAGCAGTACAAAGCAGTACAAAGCAGTACAAAGCAGTACAAAGCAGTACAAAGCAGTACAAAGCTTACCACAAACTGATAACCTTTTCCTATTTCCATTACATGTTAATCTATGATTACAGGAAACCCAAAACAACAAAACCACAGAGAAAACAACACTCACCCACCACAGACACTCGCTTCAAATACCACACAAACCCTCCAGCCCTCTCACCAAAACTACTAAATTAAACCCCAGCAATCATTGGTCCACGGGAACGTGGTTCCCGGGAGCCTCCAAAAAAATCGTCCTGCCTGACAAAAACCCCGGTCCCTGGCCGTTCCGTGCCCAAACTTTGGCGATGAACATCGCCTCACGGACCGACCGGGACCGAGGAAAAAAAAACCCAGCCGGGGGGAAAAAAAAAAAACCCCCCGGCTGGGGATTTTTTATTCTAATTTTAAAAATGAGTTGAAAAACCTGAAAAGCAAACAGCATACAAGGTTACAACCCTACAGACCTTCAACAGGCACACACACACACATACACACACTTCAGCTTACACACAAAAACCCACACTACCTCCCACATCACCCGCTCCGCTAACCCTCACCACACATTCACACCGCTCCTCGGGAACGTGGCTCCCGGGAGCCCCCAAAAAATCCTCCTGCCTGACGAAAACCCCGGTCCCTGGCCATTCCGTGCCCGAACTTTGGCGATGAACGTCGCCTCGCGGACCGACCGGGACCGAGGAAAAAAAAACCCAGCCGGGGGGGAAAAAAAAAAAACCCCCCGGCTGGGGATTTTTTATTCTAATTTTAAAAATGAGTTGAAAAACCTGAAAAGCAAACAGCATACAAGGTTACAACCCAACAGACCTTCAACAGGCACACACACACACATACACACACTTCAGCTTACACACAAACCCACACTACCTCCCACATCACCCGCTCCGCTAACCCTCACCACACATTCACACCGCTCCTCGGGAACGTGGCTCCCGGGAGCCCCCAAAAAATCCTCCTGCCTGACAAAAACCCCGGTCCCTGGCCGTTCCGTGCCCGAACTTTGGCGATGAACGTCGCCTCGCGGACCGACCGGGACCGAGGAAAAAAAAAACCCAGCCGGGGGGAAAAAAAAAAAACCCCCCCGGCTGGGGATTTTTTATTCTAAATTTAAAAATGAGTTGAAAAACCTGAAAAGCAAACGTCACACACACAAGGTTAAATCCACTCACCCTGTGCTCACACACAGAGAGACTAGCACACACAGACAAACACAGCCACAGGCTCTCACACATGCTCACACGCTCTGCCCGCTCACACGCTCGCTGCGGCCCTTACCTGAGACGCTGAAGAGCGTGCTTCGACGCATCTTCTGGCTGGCCCTCCCGGACATCAAATGGTAGATGAAGGAAATTGGTAGGCTCAGGGACCTGTGAGACAACAGAAAGTGGTCAGCAAGTGCCAATCTGACAGCCAGGAATTGTCCCCGCTCTGAACCGATAAGTTTTCTACCCAAAATCCCACAAAACACAAAGCAACAGGAAAATTTCTATACCTGTTCCACCTAACTATGACTAGCTGCCAGGGCAGGGCACCTCCAACCATAAGTGGTACAACATAGGTACGCACAATATAAGCCAATGCACAAAGTGCGATTGCAGACAATAAAAGGCAATGCGCTTACATACATTATAAGTACATACAGTAGAAGCCAACACAGGTACACACAATATAATCCAAGACAGGTACAAGCAAGATAAGTACATACAGTATAAGCCAACACAGGTACATGCTAGATCAGCCAACAGAAGTACATACAATATAAGTACATACAGTATAAGCCAACACAGGCACATGCAAGATAAATACGTAGACTATAAGCCAACACAGGTACATGCAAGATAAACCAACAGACATACATGCAACATAAGTACATACAGGATAAGTCAACACAGGTACATGCAAGATAAGTACATAGACTATAAGCTAACACATGCAAGATAAACCAACAGACATACATGCAACATAGAGTACATACAGTATAAGCCAACACAGGTACATGCAACCTAAGTGCATACAGTAAAAGCTGACACAAGTACATGCAATATAAGCCAACACAAGTACATACAATATAAGTACATACAGTATAAGCCAACACAGGTACATGCAACCTAAGTGCATACAGTAAAAGCTGACACAAGTACATGCAATATAAGCCGACACAAGTACATACAATATAAGTACATACAGTATAAGCCAACACAGGTACATGCAAGATAAGTACATACACTATAAGCCAACACAGGTACATGCTAGATAAGCCAACACAGGTACATGCAACATAAGTACATACAGTATAAGCCAACACAGGTACATACAATATAAGTACATACAATATATGCCAACACAGGTACACACAATATAGGTAGATAGATACAATATAAAACAGGACTTAAGATCACTCTGGAAGATGAAGTCCTGAGACCTATACCCTTTCAGAAGATGGAACCTATAGAACTACTGCAGTCACGTCAGGAGGGTATAAGACACCGCTCTAGAAGTCCAAAAAAATGTCATTGGGAAAAAAGGCACTACCAAAGCTGATAGTGAGAAGGAAGACAGATGAGAACATCTTCTCTAATCCTACCTGGCTCAGAGAGTAAAAATATAAAGAGGGCAGAATAAGGAATATCCAGAAAGGCACATGAGGAGAACATAGGCAATATGGCACAGATTAGTGCCGACAAAGCGTCAAGATGTAAGAAAGGCCTTGGGCGTGAGACAATGGACACACACAACATAACACAGACGCAGATGACCTAATGCAAAGGCAAGCGGGAACTTTCCCCTTAGGGATCTGATATTGCAAACACAAGATGAGCCACAGGAAAGGAAGACCTATGATGATGGCACGTGATGATGAAATGTAGCTCGCAAAAAGAAGTTAGTGTCAAAGCAGTTAGGAAGACCCTCGAGACGCTCGGCCAGCCGACGGAAGGAAGCGGTGTGCCGGATGACCGTGGCGATAGCTCCGGACCCGAAGGCGAGCCCCTCGGGGGAAACGGCCGTGACGATGCCGAGTCGAGGAAAACTGACGACGCAAAGTCCACGAGAACGTGGAGATGGGTCGGAACTGCCCTGCCTGGCAAAGGCTCTCGTGAGGCTGAGGACAAACCCTCTCTCTTTAATTCCAAAGAGCCCATCCCACTACAGACCTCTCAGCTAAGCTGATGTGAAACTGCCCCCTGTGATAGTAAAGGCTTTTCCCCTTCTCCTGACCGCTGCCCCAACACTTAGCTTTTGGAACACGAGCGGACAAAATCCATCCTCGATCGGACGTGCGCGTTGAGATGTTCTCGATGTGTGTGATTCGGTGCTGCCGCTTCCCAGCTGTGGCTACGAGCCTGCTCAGGGTACCTAAGATACAACAGAAAAGGTGACTATTGCCCTCAAAAACAGTAATCCCCGGGACTCCTCCGCACCGCTGCCCCGGCTCACCTCAAAACTTGATTTGACTCAGGAGGGTGCCCAGAAGACACCTGCAAAAAGAAAATATACACGCTTAGCATGCTGCTGCATAACGCTCCCCTATGACTCAGCCTGCCTAAACACCGACTCACCTGCCCTCCTCTGTTCCTTGGTCATGCTTAGGGGAGGTACAGCACCTGCAAGGAAACAAAGCAAAAAAGCATGCTGAGACACTGGGAAAACACAACCTCCCTACCGTGACAAGTATACCACACCAATACCTTAGGTTTGCACCCACCTGGCATGAGCATCCTCGGCCGGGATAGATCACAAGTGAACCACCTAAAAGAATTAAAAAAAGAAAAAAAACAAGAGGAGATAGTCAGAGCTGCGCCAGAAACTGAGACCTCAGGAATAAAACTGCGTGTGTACGCTACGCAATGCTCACCTTGCCCACTGGCCTGGACTGCAGCTCTCTGCCTTGACTTCCTAAAAGGAAAGGCAAAAGAGCTGTGACAGCCATAATTTATGCTTCCTCTACAGAGGAAAACAGTGACTGACCTGCTTGGGGGAATCCCCTCACCCTAGATGGGGGCTCTGCCCTGGATTTGATCCTTCTGCATCTGAAAGACAGTTCAGAGAAAAGTCAAAGGGCTGCAGGATAACTTAGAGGCTCCAGACATGTCATGTCCATTTACAAATCCCATCTAGAGGCCAACTACACCCCACATCACAAAATACAAGCCCCCAAGACGCCTCCGATTGCACCCGGCTACGGGGCAGGGCGGAGCAGCTCCGGCACAAATGTGTGCAGACACCCGTGACACGGGACGGGACGAGACAAACAACAAGGACAAAACACATACAGAAACCTGTAGGCAAGGAAAATGACTGCAAGGACTGATAAGACGAAAAATGAGATGACCAAGGTTAGACTGATGGTGAGCTGATGAGGCTCAGAGATGCCTGGCAAAAGAAAATGCTAAACTTAATGATTCAGTCCAAGAACTGCAAAGATGAATGCCCAGGAGCCCTAGAGTCACAATGCTGTAACTCAGCTCACATGCTCACAAGTGCTAATCAGCCATAACGGAACCTTGCAGGGTGCAAGTGTCCATACAGCTGAGAACAAGACCTGAAAAGACCTCTGACAGGCTGCTTCTAAAAAGAGATGCAATTCTGATGCCTGTCTGGGCTCCCGGGTGAAGAGTTCCGTGGCACGGCTGCCAGGGCAAAGAACGCTGAGATCACGGATGCTAGGAAACGTTTCTGAGAGGCCCCTCATAGTGCTAAGATAAAGAGACATGACATATCCAGACAGACAATACACAAAAGACAAGGGACATAAGACACACCGGGACTGCTCTGCCCTGCTGCCCACCTCAGCACCATAACCAAAACTGAGGCTTTGCTTTTATGAGGCCTAAGGGGCCACATGTTGGCTACCCTCATCTCCAGAGCCAATTCAAACCTCCCACCCTGGGAGTCTGACCTAGCACCCCACTTTCATCCCCTCTGTGGTTCATAGCCCTCTACTTATCTCACAGACATCTGGCGATACTGCTCTGTATCGGGTGCAAAGCAAGGCCGCCTCAGCAGCTGCGGAGTTCCTGCTGCCACCGGGCTGGTGTCTCTCAGGCAGCTAGATTAAAGAAAACCAAACATCAGTGCCTGATCTTGGCACCGCATCGGCCAAAAGCCACAAGTCTGCTACTCACTGTTATCCTACCAATGGCCGATCGCCTGGAGTCACACACGTCAGCCATGCTGAGACACCGATGCCACCATCACAGAGTACACCTGCATGAAGAGGACAGGAGATGATGTAGGATTGCTGAAAACTGCATGGACCGACGCTCCTCATCCCTACTTGCCTGACTTACCGGAATTCCTCAGTGGATCCGGACCCTACCCAGAAGACAGGGCTGACAAGATCAGCGAACCCGGTCCGTCATCTGGTGGGGGATGGCGGCTTGACGTGCTCAGAGCGGCTTGACTAAGGCACAAAAACAAGAATGGAGACTTAGACTTGCCCCGGGAATTGAGACCTCAGCAACAATGAAGGCTACTGTTCACTGCTCACCTTGCCTTCTTGAACTTGACTGCTGAGATCCAGCTTTGCATCCTAAAAATAAAGACAAAGAACAGACCTGTAACAGGGTCACACTTACCACACACCCTGCACAGACAACTGTTGACTGACCTGATTTCAGGAACCCTCTCACCCAGGATGGGGTGCGCAGCCATGAATGCAATGCGCCTGCACCTGAAAGAAAGTAAGAACATAGGTCAAATACCAGGAGGATAACCCAAAATCTGCAAAAACCTTCTATCGACCTAAGAATATTATCTAGAGTTCAAGTACACCTAACATGATAAATTCCAAGTCCGCAGGATTACTCCAATTACACCAGGCTAGGCAACAGGGCAGAGCAGCTCCGGCACAAATGTGTGCAGACACCCGTGACACAGGACAGGCAGGACAGGACAAACAAAGGGCACAACACACAGACAAAAATCTCTCGGCAAGGAAAATGGCTGCAAGGACTGAGAGAACGCAAAGGGAGATGACTGAGTTCAAACTGACGGTCAGCTGATGCGGCTCAGAGAACCCTGGAGGAAGAAGATGCTAACTGAAGGATTTATTCCAAGAACAGCAAAGATCAATGCCTAGGAATCCTATGGTCAAAATCCTCTGCCTGCCCTCACATTCTTACAAGTCCTAATCCACCACAATGGATCCAGGTGGGGCATAGCTGTCCGGACAGCTCAGAACAAGACCTGACAAAACACCTGACTGGATGCTTCCAAAGAGAGAACTTTTGACAGGGGAGCTGAGACAGATATAAGAACCGCATGTGTGGCCTGGGTGCCAGGACAGGGAATGCAGAGATCACAGATGCTAACAAGGATGCCAGGGTTTCTGACAGGCCCCCCTAAGGTAAAAGACATTGCATGCACAAACAACACATAATGCACAACAGACAAAGGACACGAGACACACCGGGACTGCTCTGCCCTGCACACCGCAGCACTGGGATCAAAAGTGAGATGTGGCTTCTATGGGGCCTAAGGGGCCACTTCATGAACACCGCCCAGCTCCAAATCGGACTCAAAAACCCCTCCCAGTAATTCCCAAACCAGCACCATGCCTTCATCCCCTCTGTGGGTCACAGCCCTCTACTTATCTCACAGACATCTGGGGATGCCAGTCCGTCTCAGGTGCAGAGAAAGGCCACCTCGTCAGCTGGGAAGGTCCTGCTGGCACCGGGCTGGTGTCTCTCAGACAGCTAGATTAAAGAGAACCAAACATCAGTGCCTGACCTTGGCACCGCATCGGCCAAAACCCCACCACTCTGCTACTCACCGCGCTCCTAAGAAGGCCCAGCATCTCCTAACCCTGACCCTCTGCCACACCTGGAATGCATCTACACCTGAAAGAAAGTTAGAACATATGTCAAACACCACCAGGATAACTCAAAAGCTGCAAACACCTTATGTCAATCTAGGAAGACCATCTAGACCCCAAGTACATCCCACATTACAAATTTCAACTCCCCATGGTTTGTCCTATTGCAGCAGACCAGGCGGCAGGGCAAAAGAGCCCCGGGACAAATATGTGCAGACACCCGTGACACGGAACGTGACCAACAGGGGGACGTGAAACACAACACATCATGCTTGCGGTGAGGGCCTCGAGGGAAGAGGGCAAAAGGGACCCCAAAGACACAACAGGTAACAGGCACACGGGACAACACCAAACAGACCGGAGCTGTTCTGCACTGCCCGCCTAAAAGCTGCCATCAAAAGTAGAGTCTCTCCCTTCATTTGTCCTAACATGCCCTTGGACAAGATTGCTTCTGCCTCCACTATTTGTTAAATCTGGCCCAAAAACTCCCAATCTGCTACACTCCCATCTCCAGGCCAAGGCCCCCGACTTATCTTTTGGATGATGAGTGATGGCAATCCACATTGGTCCTGAAATGAGTCTGCCTCGGAGGGCCCCTGATAGCCTGTTAGCCTCTTGGTCAGCTACAATAAAGAAAACCAAAACAAAAGTATGAGTCCAGAATTATGGGGGACATATCCCAGCCAGTCAGCTACTTGCCCTCTCCTGAGTGTGCCTGGCTCCCTGAGGCTCCAGCTTCATCCTGATTCCAAGGCTGTGGCCTTCATTAGGGGTGGCACCTGGGTAAGAGAAAGGCAAAGTTAAATGGCATTGCTGTGAGTGCAGTGGATGACCTTGTGTGCTGCGAGACATGGGAATGCCTCTGCTAAGCTTCTGAACAGCCTTGTGTGGGAGGGCCCTCAAATAAACACCCTTTCTCACCCTGCTGCCTGCAAACCCCCTCCCAAGACCTCCTAACTCGATACCTGATCACCCGCCCTCTGCTAGTCACAATCCTCAACTCACCTGAAGCTTCAATCTCAAACATCATCCTTGACACTGGGCAGACCTCTCTTGCAACATGATCAATCCGCTGAAATATTGTTGTACTTGAGAGCTGAGCAATAAGAACCACTTCTCTCCGCTGCTGACCTTGGCTGCTGGTATCCAGATTGACTTCCTAAAAAGAAAGACAAAGAACAGTGCGGTAACACAGTCACCATACACACTTCTGCTGCAGAGACAAATGGGGCCTCACCTGCTCGGGGCAATCCCCTCAACGGGATGGGGCCCTCTGGCACCGATTCAATCCATCTCAATCTGAAAAAAAAGGTAGGACAAGAGTCAAACTGTTGCAGGATAACTGAGGAGCTCCAGATATCCTGTGTCCATCTACAAATCCCACCTAGAGTCCAACTACACCCCACATTACACATTCCAAGTCCCCGGGATTTCTACTATTGCACCAGGCTATGCGGCAGGGCAGAGCACCTCCGGCTCATACGTGTGCTGACACCCGTGACACAGGACAGGCAGGACAGGACAGACAACGGGGGCACAACAGGAACAGAAATCTCTTGGCAAGGAAAATGGCTGCAAGGACTGAGAGAAT
Source organism: Melospiza melodia melodia (assembly GCF_035770615.1). Lineage (NCBI taxonomy): Eukaryota > Metazoa > Chordata > Aves > Passeriformes > Passerellidae > Melospiza > Melospiza melodia. Next base: position 23,905 of record NW_026948548.1, read on the forward strand.
GCAAAAGGAGATGACTGAGTTCAAACTGACGGTCAGCTGATGAGGCTCAGAGAACCCTGGAGGAAGAAGATGCTAACTGAAGGATTTATTCCAAGAACAGCAAAGATCGATGCCTAGGAATCCTATGCTCAGAATCCTCTGCCTGCCCTCACATTCTTACAAGTCCTAATCCACCAAAATGGATCCAGGTGGGGCACAGCTGTCCCTACAGCTCCAAACAAGACCTGGCAAGACACCTGACTGGATGCTTCCAAAGAGAGAAGAGAGTCTGATGCCTGTCTGAGCTCCCCAGTCAAAAGTTCTGTGGCCGGGCTGCCAGGCCAGGGAATGCAGAGATCACAGATGCTAACAAGGATGCCAAGGTTTATGACAGGCCCCCCTAAGGTAAAAGACATGGCATACACAAACAACACATAACGCACAACAGACAAAGGACATGAGACACACCGGGACTGCTCTGCCCTGCGCACCGCAGCACTGTGATCAACAGTGAGACATGGCTTTTATGGGGCCTAAGGGGCCACTTCATGAACACCGCCCAGCTCCAAATCGGACTCAAAAACCCCTCCCAGTAATTCCCAAACCAGCACCATGCCTTCATCCCCTCTGTGGGTCACAGCCCTCTACTTATCTCACAGACATCTGGGGATGCCAGTCCGTCTCAGGTGCAGAGAAAGGCCACCTCGTCAGCTGGGAAGGTCCTGCTGGCACCGGGCTGGTGTCTCTCAGACAGCTAGATTAAAGAGAACCAAACATCAGTGCCTGACCTTGGCACCGCATCGGCCAAAACCCCACCACTCTGCTACTCACCGCGCTCCTAAGAAGGCCCGGCACCTCCTAACCCTGACCCTCTGCCACACCTGGAATGCATCTGCACCTGAAAGAAAGTTAGAACATATGTCAAACACCACCAGGATAACTCAAAAGCTGCAAACACCTTATGTCAATCTAGGAAGACCATCTAGACCCCAAGTACATCCCACATTACAAATTTCAACTCCCCATGGTTTGTCCTATTGCAGCAGGCCTGGCGGCAGGGCAAAAGAGCTCCAGCACAAAAAGGGGCAGACACCCGTGACACAGAACGTGACCAACAGGGGGACGTGAAACACAACACATCATGCTTGCGGTGAAGGCCTCGAGCGGAGAGGGCAAAAGGGACCCCAAAGACACAGCAGGTAACAGGCACACGGGACAACACCAAACAGACCGGAGCTGTTCTGCACTGCCCGCCTAAAAGCTGCCATCAAAAGTAGAGTCTCTCCCTTCATTTGTCCTAACATGCCCTTGGACAAGATTGCTTCTGCCTCCACTATTTGTTAAATCTGGCCCAAAAACTCCCAATCTGCTACACTCCCATCTCCAGGCCAAGGCCCCCGACTTATCTTTTGGATGATGAGTGATGGCAATCCACATTGGTCCTGAAATGAGTCTGCCTCGGAGGGCCCCTGATAGCCTGTTAGCCTCTTGGTCAGCTACAATAAAGAAAACCAAAACAAAAGTATGAGTCCAGAATTATGGGGGACATATCCCAGCCAGTCAGCTACTTGCCCTCTCCTGAGTGTGCCTGGCTCCCTGAGGCTCCAGCTTCATCCTGATTCCAAGGCTGTGGCCTGCATTAGGGGTGGCACCTGGGTAAGAGAAAGGCAAAGTTAAATGGCATTGCTGTGAGTACAGTGGATGACCTTGTGTGCTGCGAGACATGGGAATGCCTCTGCTAGGCTTCTGAACAGCCTTGTGTGAGGGGGCCCTCAAATAAACACCCTTTCTCACCCTGCTGCCTTCAAAACCCCTCCCAAGACCTCCTACCTGGATACCTGATCACCCTCTCTCTCCCAGTCACAACCCTCAACTCATCTGAAGCTTCAATCTCAAACATCATCCTTGACACTGGGCAGATCTCTCTTGCGACATGATCCATCTGCTGAAAAATTGTTGTTCTTGAGAGCTGAGCAATAAGAACCACTTCTCTCCGCTGCTCACCTTGGCTGCTGGTATCCAGAGTGACTTCCTAAAAAGAAAGACAAAGAACAGTGCGGTAACACAGTCACCACACACACTTCTGCTGCACAGACAAATGGGGCCTCACCTGCTCGGGGCAACCCCCTCAACGGGATGGGGCCCTCTGGCACAGATTTAATCCATCTCAATCTGAAAAAAAAAATAGGACAAGAGTCAAACTGTTGCAGGATAACTGAGGAGCACCATATATCCTGTGTCCATCTACAAATCCCACCTAGAGTCCAACTACACCCCACATTACACATTCCAAGTCCCCGGGATTTCTACTATTGCACCAGGCTATGCGGCAGGGCAGAGCACCTCCGGCTCATACGTGTGCTGACACCCGTGACACAGGACAGGCAGGACAGGACAAACAAAGCACACAACACACAGACAGAAATCTACCGGCAACGAAAATGGTCGCAAGGACTGATAGAATGCAAAAGAACATGACCGAGTTGAAACTGATGGTGAGCTGATGAAGCTCAGAGAACCCTGGAGGAAGAAGGTAACTGAAGGATTTATTCCAAGAACAGCAAAGATCGATGCCTAGGAATCCTATGGTCAAAATCCTCTGCCTGCCCTCACATTCTTACAAGTCCTAATCCACCATAATGGATCCAGGTGGGGCATAGCTGTCCGGACAGCTCAGAACAAGACCTGACAAGACACCTGACTGGATGCTTCCAAAGAGAGAAGAGAGTCTGATGCCTGTCTGAGCTCCCCAGTCAAAAGTTCTGTGGCCGGGCTGCCAGGCCAGGAAATGCAGAGATCACAGATGCTAACAAGGATGCTAGGGTTTCTGACAGGCCCCCCTAAGGTAAAAGACATGGCATACACAAACAACACATAATGCACAACAGACAAGTGACACGAGACACACCGGGACTGCTCTGCCCTGCACACCGCAGCACTGGGATCAAAAGTGAGACGTGGCTTCTATGGGGCCTAAGGGGCCACTTCATGAACACCCCCCACCTCCAAATCGGACTCAAAAACCCCTCCCAGTAATTCCCAAACCAGCACCATGCCTTCATCCCCTCTGTGGGTCACAGCCCTCTACTTATCTCACAGACCTCTGGGGATGCCAGTCCGTCTCAGGTGCAGAGAAAGGCCACCTCGTCAGCTGGGAAGTTCCTGCTGGCACCGGGCTGGTGTCTCTCAGATAGCTAGATTAAAGAGAACCAAACATCAGTGCCTGACCTTGGCACCGCATCGGCCAAAACCCCACCACTCTGCTACTCACCGCGCTCCTAAGAAGGCCCGGCACCTCCTAACCCTGACCCTCTGCCACACCTGGAATGCATCTGCACCTGAAAGAAAGTTAGAACATATGTCAAACACCACCAGGATAACTCAAAAGCTGCAAACACCTTATGTCAGTCTAGGAAGAGCATCTAGAGCTCAAGTACATCCCACATTACTAATTCCAACTCCCCAGGGCTTGTCCTATTGCAGCAGGCTACACGGCAGGGCAGAACAGCTCCGGCACAAATATGTGCAGACACCCGTGACACGGAACGTGACAAACAGGGGAACGAGAACCACGAGACATCATGCTTGTTTTGAGGGCCTCTAGAGAAGGCAAAAGGCATGCCAAAGACACACTAGTAAACACGGCACAGTGGACAACATGATGCAGACCGGAGCTGTTCTGCGCTGCCCGCCTGAAAGCTGCCATCAAAAGTAGAGCCTCTCCCTTTAGCTGTCCTAAGAGGCCCTTGGACAAGATTGCATTCCCCTCTGCTCATTTTTAAATTTGGCCCAAGAACTCCAAATCTGCTACTCTCCCATCTCCAGGCAGTGGCCCCCGACTTATCTTTTCAATCATGGGTGATGGGAATCCATGTTGCACCTGAAATAAGTCTGCCTCCGAGGGCCTCGTAAGGGCCTGCGTGCCTCTTGGTCAGCTACAATAAAGAAAACCAAAAGCAAAGTGCGAGTCCAGAGTTATGTGGGCCAAATCCCAGCAAGGCAGCTACTTGCCCTCTCCTGAGTGGGCCTGGCTCCCTCAGGCTCCAGCTTCATCCTGACTCCAAGGCTGCGGCCTTTATTGAGAATGGCAACTGGGTTAAACAAAGGGAATGTTGAATGGCATTCCTGTGACTGCAGTGGATGACCTTGTGTGAGAAAGACAGGAAAATGCCGCTGCTATGCTTCTGAAAACCTTGGGTGGGGGAGCCCTGAAATAAACACCCTTTCACACCCTGCTGCCTACAAACACCCCCCCCCAAGAACTCCCAACTGGATACTTACTCACCCTCACTTCACCTACTCTCAATTCTCAAATCCCCTGAAGCCCCAATCGCACGCATCTTCTTGGACACAGGGACGATCCCTCTTATGACATGATTAATCTGCTGAAAAATGTACTGGAGTTGACACACCCTGGAATCTGTGAAAGCTACCCTCCTACTAAAAACAATGGAAGAAAAAAAAAAAAAAAAACCAAACACAAGAACAAAACCAGAAACTACAAACGTACTTTACCCCCCCAAAACACGAAACTCAAAACCACAAACCTAAATACTCCCTGTATTCCATGGCGTTTTCTTCACTGTATTTCCCAAGCCTCTGTTACTTTAGATGCCCAGAAACACCTGCTGAAAATGAGCTGAGATAAGCTAAAAGAGACTCTTCACTGAAATGAGAGGAGAGCTCTTACCCCAGCAGTTCCCAGGGAGGGAATGAAGGCCCCCAGCCAAGGCTGGGGTTAATATACCCCTGATAGTGCCCGCCTCTCGTTCCCATGATGCCCTGGAAAAGGGAGGGGACTAATCCCACCGGGTATAAAAGCCCTCAGAAGAGCTGCAGCAGTTTGGCTCCTCTGACTCAGATTCAAGAGGAGCAAAAGGCTTGTTAAAGAAGAAAGCTCTTCATAGAAAAAATAGTGCTTTCCATTTTCACAGTGACTACTGGCAGCAGAAGAACAGAAAACTGGTAAGACATTAAACTTTTTCTTAAGGTTACATAGATAGATACATTGGGTGATATGCTGCTGCCTTACATAATTAGTCTTTGGTAATTGCTAAGTAGAACATCATGTAGGACAAAGTAGGGTGGAGAAGAATGATAATGACGTAAATAGTCTAAGTCTCATTGGGACTCCTAATTAGGCCTAAATCATTAGAAATAAAAATGAGGAAAAAAAACCTCCTGGGTGGCTTATGTGTTAAGTACACGCCGGGCTTGCTCTTCTCTAAGATACCTGCTCCAAAGGCACGGAAAAAAAGTGGCCAGAAATGAATACTTAAATCCTAAAAATGCTGAAAAAGACACAGCTTTCTTCAAGTGAACCCATAAAAATTAGACAGCGGGGCAGTTAGGTCCACTGAAACTGATAACATGACAAATAAACTGATTCTACCCTATAATTCGTTCTCCAAAAATATTGTGAAACGAAGGGTTCTCCTCAATTTAAATCCCTCAAGCAATGAAAAAACAGATTTTTTTCTGTCAATCAAAACCCTTAACAACGAGGGACAGCTGGGGAAGGTTTGCAGGAGGCATTTAAGACTCACAAAGCCACCTGACTTTGGGGTGGTGACGGCTTGTGTCTGTGAGACGTCTGGCGCGAGGCACGTTTTCCAGCAAGCGGCCGGCCGCTCTGGTCCGTAGACCTCTGAACACGGGTGCTGGCCCTTTTCCCTAGCAATGACAGCTAACTCACTCAGGTTCGAGATGGCAATTTGCATGAGGCACTTGGCACTACCAAAGTACCTTGAGGTGTCCCTGGTGCCAGCTGGAATCTGGAAGGCATGCTTCACAAAATAGAATTTCAGCAGACACCGCACCGCTCCGGGCTACAGGCCCGTGAACGCAAACACCGGCCCTTTCCCCTGGCAAACGAAACTCACCTGCCCGGGTTGGTTCAGAGGAGGCGCTTGGGACTGACTACGCGGCCTGATTTTGCAGAGGTGCCGGGGTGGGCTTGAGAGGCATCCTGTGCCATGCGAAATATGAGGAGCCGGCTGGGCACTCGTGGCGGCTGAGTCCTTACCAAAAATGCCACCCCGTTTCCTAGGTAAACAAAACTAACCGTTCCGGGTTCCTGGTGTCCCTTTGCAGGAGGCACCAGTTATTGTTAATGCAGCCTGAGTGTTCACTGCTGCCGGCTTGGGTCTGCAAGGCATCTGGTGCAATGCAGAATTTTAGGAGCCAAACAGCCGCTCCAGGCCGCGGGCACCCAAACACCAAAGCAAGGTCTTTTCCCTGGAAAGAAAATGCAACAGACTACGTTCCTGATGGCAGATTGCAGGAGCGCCTTAAGACGCTCAAACCAGCCTGACCTGCAAGTTGTGCCAGCTTACGACCTGGAAGCATCCTGTGCAATAGGGAATTTCAACAGGCAGCGGAACACGCTGGGCCTGAGGCGCCTGAAAAAAAATGCTGACCCGTTGCCCTGGGAAACAACGCTCAACGGCGCAGGGTCCTGATGGCAGACTCCGGGAGACGCTGGGCGCTGTCAAAGTAGCCTGACTTTGCAGTGGTGGCAGCTAGAGTCCGGGAGGCAACCTCTGCAATGCAGAAGTTCAGCAGGCGATGGGCCTCTCCGGACAACAGGCCCCTCAACACGGAGACCGGCCTTTTCCCCTATCAATCCACACTCACCGGATCACGTTCCAGATGGCAGATTACAGAAGCCACTTAGCGCTGTGAAACCAGCTAGAGTTGGAACTGATTCCACCTGAGGTCTAGGGGGCACCTGCGCAAGGCAAAAGGTGAGTAGGCGGACGGCCCCTAGGACCTGAACACAATAGGCAGCCCTTTACACAGGGAAGTGTAACTCACCGGCCGAGGTTCCTGATGGCAGACGGCAGGAGACGCGTGCTGAAGAAAAAGCAGCTGGAGTTGGAACTCGTGCCACCTTGGCTCGAAGAGGCATATTTGGCAATACAGAAATTTCAGCAGGCAGCCAGCAACTCCGGGCAAGGCCTCCTGAACACCAATGCCGGCCCTTTCCCAGAAGAAGACAACTCAGCATCCCAGGTTCCTGATGGAATATTGCTGGAGCCATTTGGGACCCTCAAACGAGACTGACTGTACGGTGGTGGCAGCTTGGGTCTGGGAGCCATCCTGCGCAATGCAGAATTTTAGCCGGCTGATGGTCACGAAGGGCCCCTGGGCCCTGAATGTGAACACCAGCCCTTTTCTCAGGTAAGCGTGACTCAGCTGCCAGGTTCCTGATGGGAGATAGGAGACACGTGCCGAGGCCAAAGCAGCTAGTATTGGGACAGGGGCCAACTGGGTCTGGGAGGCAGATTGGGAAATGCAGAAGTTCAGAAGGCAAACAGCCGGCCACTCCGGGCCAAACGCCCCTGAACACTAATACATACCCTTTTCCCAGGTAAAGAAAACCGAGCAACCCGGGTTCCTGATTTCAAATTGCTGGAGGCGCTTGGGAGTCTCAAACCGTCTCGACTCGGCACCTATGGCAACTTGTATCTGGGAGGCATCCTGCGCAATGCGGAATTTCGGGAGCTAGCCGTCCACTAAGGGCCCCCGGCCCCTGAACAGGAACGCCAGCCCATTTCTCAAGGAAGCGTTACTCAGCCACCCGGGTTCCTGATGGCAGATGGCAGGAGACACGTGCCGAGGGAAAAGGAGCTGGACTTGGAACTGGTGCCGGCTTGGGTCTGGGAGGCACATTTGGCAATGCAGAATTTCAGCAGGCAGTCAGCCGCTCGAGGCAAGGCCTCCTGAACAACGCCAGCCCTGTCCCAGAAGAAGAAAACTCAGCAGCCCAGGTTCCTGATGGAATATTGCTGGAGCTATTTGGGACCCTCAAACCAGCCTGACTAGGCGGCGGTGGCAGCTTGGGTCCGGGAGGGATCCTGTGCAATACAGAATTTCACCAGACAGCCGTCCACAAAGGGCCCCTGCGCCCTGGACACAAATGCCACCCGTTACCCCAGGTAAGTGTAACTCACCAGCTCGGGTTCTTCATGGAAGATTGCTGGGGACATTCTGAACCTTCAAACCAGCCTGACTTTGCGGTGCAGGCAGCTAGGGTCTGGGAGGCATACTGTGCGATGCAGAATTTCAGATGGCAGACAGCCAGCCCCTCTGGACCAGAGGCTCCTAAACACTAGTGCTGTCCCTTTTCCCAGGTAAGCAAAACTCAGCCCCCCAGGTTCCTTGTTGCAGATTAGTGGAGGCACTTGGGACTCTCAAATGAGCTCGACGCGAGTGAGGTGGCAGCTTTGGTCGGGGAGGCATCCTGAGCAATGCAGAACTTCAGCAGGCAGACAGCCGGCCGCTCCGGGCCACGGGATCCTTAAAATTAGTCCTGTCCCTTTTCCCAGATAAGGAAAACTCAGCCACCCAAGTTCCTGGTGGCATATTGTTCGAGGCGCTTGGGACTCTCAAAAAGATCAACTAGGCACAGGTGGCAGCTTGGGGCTGGGACGCATCCAGACCAATGCAGAATTTCAGGACACAGCAGGCCACTAAGGGCCCGGGACACCAATGCTGCCCATTACACAGGGAAGTGTAACTCAGCAGCTCAGGTTCCTGAAGGAAGATTGCTGGAGCCACTTGAGACTCCCAAACCAGCTTGACTTTGCGGTGGTGGCAGCTGGGGTGCAGGAGGCATCCTGCCCAATGCGGAATTTCACCAGGCGGCCGGCCGCTAAGGGCCCCTGGGCACTGGACAAAAATGCCGCCCATTACGCAGGGAAATGTAACCCAACCACCCGGGTTCCTGATGGCAGATGGCAGGAGACACGTGCCGAGGACAAAGCAGCTGGAGCTGGAACTGGTGCCGGCTTCGGTCTGGGAGGCACGTTTGGCAAAGCAGAAATATCAGCAGGCAGCCAGCCAATCTAGTCAGGGCCTCCTGAACACAAATGCCAGCCCTGTCCCAGAAGAAGAAAACTCAGCACCCCAAGTTGCTGATGGGAGATTGCTGAAGCCATTTGGGAGCCTCAAAGCCTCCTCACTCTGCAGCGGTGGCAGCTTGGGTCAGGGTGGCATCCTGCGTAATGCAGAAATTCAGCACACAGCAGGTCACTAATGGCCCCTGGGCCCTGAAAAAAGATGCTGCCCTTTACACAGGGAAGTGTAACTCACCAGCTCAGGTTCTTGATGGCAGATTTCTGGGGCCATTTGGGACCCTCAAACCAGCCTGACTCTGCGGTGGAGGCACCTTGGTCCGGCAGGCATCCTGCGCAATGCGGAATTTCAGCAGGCAGACAGCCACTCCAGGCAAGACCTCCGGAACACCACTGCCAGCCCTTTCCCAGAAGAAGAAAACTCAGCAGCCCAGGTTCCTGATGGCATATTGCTATAGGAGCTTGGGAGTCTCAAACAAGTTCGACTCAGGTGAGGTGGCAGCCTGGGTCTGGGAGGGATCCTGCGCATTGCAGAATTTCAGAATGCAACCGGCCACTAAAGGCCCCTGGGCCCTGTATACCAATAATGCCCTTTACACAGGGAAGTGGAACTCACCAGCTCCGGTTCCAGATGTCAGATTGGTGGAGCCATTTGGGACCCTCAAACCAGCCTGACTTTTAGGTGGTGGCAGCTTGGGTCTGGGAGGCATCCTGTGCAATGTGAAATTTCAGCAGACATCCGGCCACTCCTGTCCCCAGCCTCCTGAAGACACATGCTGACCCTTTACCCAGGTGAGCAAAACTCAACCCCCAAGTTCCTGGTGGCAGATTGGTGGAGGCGCTTGGGACTCTCAAACGAGCTCGACTCGGCTGAGGTGGCAGCTTGGGTCTGGGAGGCATCCTGCGCAATGCGGAATTTCAGAAAGCAGTCGGCCACTAAGGACCCCTGGGCCCTGAAAACCAAAGCCGCCCTTTAGATAGGGAAGTGTAACTCACCAGCTCAGGTTCCTGATGTCAGATTGGTGGAGCCATTTGAGACCCTCAAACCAGCCTGACTTTGCGGTGGTGGCAGCTTGGGTCTGGGAGGCATCCTGCGCAATGTGAAATTTCAGCAGACAGCTGGCCACACCGGTCCACAGGCTCCTTAACACTACTGCTGACCCTTTACCCAGGTCAGCAAAACTCACCCCCCAGGTTCCTGGTTCCAGATTGCTGGAGCAGCTTTTGACTCTCAAACGAGTTCGACTCGGCTGAGGTAGCAGCTTGGGTCTTGGAGGCATCCTGCGCAAGGTGCAATTTCACAAGGCAGTCAGCCACTAAGGCCCCTGGGCCCTGAAAACCAAAGCCGCTCTTTAGACAGGGAAGTGTAACTCACCAGCTCAGGTTCCTGATGTCAGATTGCTGGAGCCATTTGGGACCCTCAAACCAGCCTGACCTTGCGGTGATGGCAGCTTGGGCCCGGGAGGAATCCTGCACAATGTGAAATTTCAGCAGACAGCTGGCCACACCGGTCCACAGGCTCCTTAACACTACTGCTGACCCTTTACCCAGGTGAGCAAAACTCAACCCCCAAGTTCCTGGTGGCAGATTGGTGGAGGCGCTTGGGACTCTCAAACCAGCTCGACTCGGCTGAGGTGGCAGCTTGGGTCTGGGAGGCATCCTGCGCAATGCGGAATTTCAGAAAGCAGTCGGCCACTAAGGACCCCTGGGCCCTGAAAACCAAAGCCGCCCTTAAGACAGGGAAGTGTAACTCACCAGCTCAGGTTCCTGATGTCAGATTGGTGGAGCCATTTGAGACCCTCAAACCAGCCTGACTTTGCGGTGGTGGCAGCTTGGGTCTGGGAGGCATCCTGCGCAATGTGAAATTTCAGCAGACAGCTGGCCACACCGGTCCACAGGCTCCTTAACACTACTGCTGACCCTTTACCCAGGTCAGCAAAACTCACCCCCCAGGTTCCTGGTTCCAGATTGCTGGAGCCGCTTTTGACTCTCAAACGAGTTCGACTCGGCTGAGGTAGCAGCTTGGGTCTTGGAGGCATCCTGCGCAAGGTGCAATTTCACAAGGCAGTCAGCCACTAAGGTTCCTGGGCCCTGAAAACCAAAGCCGCTCTTTAGACAGGGAAGTGTAACTCTCCAGCTCAGGTTCCTGATGTCAGATTGCTGGAGCCATTTGGGACCCTCAAACCAGCCTGACCTTGCGGTGACGGCAGCTTGGGCCTGGGAGGAATCCTGCACAATGTGAAATTTCAGCAGACAGCTGGCCACACCGGTCCACAGGCTCCTTAACACTACTGCTGACCCTTTCCCCAGGTCAGCACAACTCACCCCCCAGGTTCCTTGTTGCAGATTGGTGAAGGAGCTTGGGACTCTCAAACAAGCTCGACTCAGGTGAGGTGGCAGCTTGGGACTGGGAGGCTTCCTGGACAATGCAGAATTTCAGCAGACAGCCCGTCACTAAGGGCCCCTGGGCCCTAAAAACCAATGCCGCCCTTTACACAGGGAAGTGTAACTCACCAGCTCAGGTTCCTGATGGCAGATTGCTGGGGCCATTGGGGATCCTTAAACCAGCCTGACTTTGCGGTGGTGGCAGCTTGGGTCTGGGAGGCTTCCTGCACCATGTTAAATTTCCCCAGGCAACCGCCCACTCCCGTCCCCAGGCTCCTGAACACTAATGCTGACCCTTTCCCCCAGGTAAGCAAAACTCAGACGCCCAGGTTCCTTGTTGCAGATTGCTGGTGGTGCTAGGGACTCTCAAATGAGCTCGACTTGGCTGAGGTGGCAGCTTACGTCTGGGAGGCATCCTGTGCAATGCGGTATTTTAGAAGGCACACAGACAGCCACTTCAGCCCACAGGCTCTTTAAAAGTAATGATGACCCTTGCCCCAGCTAAGCAAAACTCAGGCCCCCAGGTTCCTTGTTGCAGATTGGTGGAGGCGTTTGGGACTCTCAAACAAACTCGACTCGGCTGAGGTGGCAGCTTCGGTCTGGGAGGCATCCTGCGCAATGCGGAATTTCAGCAGACAGCCGGCCGCTACGGGCCCCTGGGCACTGGACACAAATGCCGCCCATTGCACAAGGAAGTGTAACTCATCTTCCAGGTTCCTGATGGCAGATGGCAGGAGACAGGTGCCGAGGCAAAAGCACCTGCAGTTACCACTGGGGCCAGCTTGAGTCTGGGAGGCACATTTGGCAATGCAGAATTTGAGCAGACAGCCAGCCGCTTCAGCTGAGGACTCCTTAACACCAATGCCAGCCCTTTCCAAGAAAAAGAAAACTCAGACGCCCAGGTTCCTGATGGAAGACTGCTGGATCCATTTGGGACCCTCAAACCAGCCGGACTTTGTGGTGGTGGCAGCTTGGGTTGAGAAGGCATCCTGCGCAATGTGAAATTTCAGCAGACAGCCAGCCACTCCTGTCCCCAGCCTCCCGAAGACACATGCTGACCCTTTGCCCAGGTAAGCAAAACACAGCCCCCCAGGTTCCTTATTTCAGATTGGTGGAGGCGCTTGGGACTCTCAAACGAGTTCGACTCCGCTTAGGTGGCAGCTTGGGTCTGGGAGGCATCCTGCGCAATGTTAAATTTCAGCAGACAGCTGGCCACACCGGTCCACAGGCTCCTAAACACTACTGCTGACCCTTTCCCCAGGTCAGCACAACTCACCCCCCAGGGTCCTTGTTGCAGATTGGTGATGGAGCTTGGGACTCTCAAACAAGCTCGACTCAGGTGAGGTGGCAGCTTGGGACTGGGAGGCTTCCTGGACAATACAGAATTTCAGCAGACAGCCCGTCACTAAGGGCCCCTGGGCCCTAAAAACCAATGCCGCCCTTTACACAGGGAAGTGTAACTCACCAGCTCAGGTTCCTGATGGCAGATTGCTGGGGCCATTGGGGATCCTTAAACCAGCCTGACTTTGCGGTGGTGGCAGCTTGGGTCTGGGAGGCATCCTGCACCATGTTAAATTTCAGCAGGCAGCCACCCACTCCCATCCCCAGGCTCCTGAAAACTAATGCTGACCCTTTCCCCCAGGTAAGCAAAACTCAGACGCCCAGGTTCCTTGTTGCAGATTGCTGGTGGTGCTAGGGACTCTCAAATGAGCTCGACTTGGCTGAGGTGGCAGCTTATGTCTGGGAGGCATCCGGTGCAATGCGGTATTTCAGAAGGCACACAGACAGCCACGCCAGCCCACAGGCTCTTTAAAAGTAATGATGACCCTTGCCCCAGCTAAGCAAAACTCAGGCCCCCAGGTTCCTTGTTGCAGATTGGTGGAGGCGTTTGGGACTCTCAAACAAACTCGACTCGGCTGAGGTGGCAGCTTCGGTCTGGGAGGCATCCTGCGCAATGCGGAAATTCAGCAGACAGTAGGCCGCTACGGGCCCCTGGGCACTGGACACAAATGCCGGCCATTGCACAAGGAAGTGTAACTCATCTTCCAGGTTCCTGATGGCAGATGGCAGGAGATAGGTGCCGAGGCAAAAGCACCTGCAGTTACCACTGGGGCCAGCTTGAGTCTGGGAGGCACATTTGGCAATGCAGAATTTGCGCAGACAGCCAGCCGCTTCAGCTGAGGACTCCTTAACACCAATGCCAACCCTTTCCAAGAAGAAGAAAACTCAGACGCCCAGGTTCCTGATGGAAGATTGCTGGAGCCATTTGGGACCCTCAAAGCAGCCTGACTCTGCGGTGGTGACAGCTTGGGTCTGGGAGGCATCCTGCACAATGCAGAATTTCAGCAGACAGCCAGCTGCTCCGGTCCCCAGGCTCCAGAACACTACTGCTGACCCTTTCCCCAGGAAAGCAAAAGCCAGCATCCCAAGTTCCTGGTGGCATATTGCTGGAGGAGCTTGCGACTCTCAAAATAGTTCGACTCAGGTGAGGTGGCAGCCTGGGTCTGGGAGGCATCCTGCGCAATGCGGAATTTCAGAAGGCAGCCGGCCACTAAGGGCCCCCGGGCCCTGTATACCAATACTGCCCTTTACACAGGGAAGTGTAACTCACCAGCTCCAGTTCCTGATGTCAGATTGCTGGAGCCATTTGGGACCCTCAAACCAGCCTTCCTTTTCGGTGGTGGCACCTTGGGTCTGGGAGGCATCCTGCGCAATGTGAAATTTCAACAGACAGCCGGCCACACCTGTCCCCAGGCTCCTGAAGACACATGCTGACCCTTTGCCCAGGTAACCAAAACTCAGCCCCCAGGTTCCTGGTGGCAGATTGCTCAAGGCGCTTGGAACTCTCAAATGAGCTCGACTCCGCTTAGGTGGCAGCTTGGGTCTGGGAGGCATCCTGCGCAATGTGAAATTTTAGCAGGCAGCCGGCCACTCCTCTCCCCAGGCTCCTGAAGACACATGCTGACCCTTTGCCCAGGTAAGCAAAACACAGCCCCCCAGGTTCCTTATTGCAGATTGGTGGTGGCGCTTGGGACTCTCAAACGAGCTCGACTCGGCTGAGGTGGCAACTTGGGTCTGGGAGGCATCCTGCGCAATGCGGAATTTCAGAAGGCAGTCGGCCACTAAGGGCCCCTGGGCCCTGAAAAACAGTGCTGCCCTGGACACAGGGAAGTGTAACTCACCTGCTCAGGTTCTTGATGGCAGATTTCTGGGGCCAGTTGAAACCTTCAAACCAGCCTGGCTCTGCGGTGGTGGCAGCTTGGGTCCAGCAGGCATCCAGTGCAATGTTAGATTTCAGCAGACAGCCGGCCACTCCTGTCCCCAGGCTCCTGAACACTAATGCTGACCCTTTCCACAGGTAAGCAAAACTCAGCCCCCCAGGTTCCTTGTTGCAGATTGGTGCAGGCGCTTGGGACTCTCAAACGAGCTCAACTCGGCTGAGGTGGCAGCTTGGGTCTCGGAGGCATCCTGCGCAATGTGAAATTTTAGCAGGCAGCCGGCCACTCCTGTCCCCAGGCTCCTGAAGACACATGCTGACCCTTTGCCCAGGTAACCAAAACACAGCCCCCCAGGTTCCTTATTGCAGATTGGTGGTGGCGCTTGGGACTCTCAAACGAGCTCGACTCGGCTGAGGTGGCAACTTGGGTCTGGGAGGCATCTTGCGCAATGCGGAATTTCAGAAGGCAGTCGGCCACTAAGGGCCCCTGGGCCCTGTACACAAATGCCGCCCTTGAGACAGGGAAGTGTAACTCACCAGCTCAGGTTCCTGATGGCCGATTGGTGAAGCCATTTCGGATCCTCAAACCAGCCTGACTTTGAGGTGGTGGCAGCTTGGGTCTGAGAGGCATCCTGGACTTCAGCATGCAGACGGCCGTCCACTCCAGACCACAGGCCCCTGATCATTAGGGCGTACCCTTTCCCCACGTAAGCAAAAGTCAGCAGCCCAAGTTCCTGGTGGCAGATTGCTCAAGGCGCTTGGAACTCTCAAATGAGCTTGAGTCAGGTGAGGTGGCAGCTTGGGTCTGGGAGGCATCCTGCGCAATGTTAAATTCCAGCAGAAAGCCGGCCCCTCCAGTCCCCAGGCTTCTGAACACTAATGCTGACACTTTCCACAGGTAAGCAAAACTCAGCCCCCCGGGTTCCTTGTTGCACATTGCTGGTGGCGCTTGGGACTCTCAAAGAAGCTCGACTCAGCTGAGGTGGCAGTTTGGGTCTCGGAGGCGTCCTGTGCAATGCAGAAATTCAGCACAAAGCAGGTCAGTATGGGCCCTGGACACCAATGCTGCCCATTACACAGCAAAGCGTAACTCAGCTTGTCAGATTCCTGATGGCAGATGCCTGGAGAGAGGTGCCGAGGCAAAAGCACCTGGAGTTGCCGCTTGTGCCAGCTGGGGTGTGGGAGGCACATTTCGCAATACAGAATTTGAGCAGGCAGCCAGCCGCTTCATGGCCTCCTTAGCACCACTGCCAGCCCTTCCCCAGTAGAAGAAAACTCAGCAGCCCAGATTCCTGATGGAAGATTGCTGGAGCCATTTGGGACCCTCAAACCAGCCGGACTTTGCGGTGGCGGCAGCTTAGGTTTGGGAGGCATCCTGTGCAAGGTGAAATTTCAGCAGACAGCTGGCCACACCTTTCCCCAGGCTCCTGAACACAACTGCTGACCCTTTCCCCAGGTAAGCAAAAGTCAGCAGCCCAAGTTCCTGGTGGCATATTGCTGGAGGTGCTTGGGACTCTCAAACAAGGTGAAGGCAGGGAACGCGGCAAAAAAACAGGGCCGACCCACGCCAAAAACTCCTCTGAAATAAATGCCGCAAAACAACCAGGAAGAAGAAAAAAAACCCTCCTGCCTCTAACCTCATAGGATAAAAAAGAAAACAAAAACCAAAACCGAGTAAGTTCTTTTAAGAAATATTTAAATATTTTTACGAATATTTTTCATAATAATACTCACCTTTTTATTTACAATGTATATTGATGTATACTGTCTATTTATACATTTTATTTATAAATAAATTTATATTCTATATTACATCTATCCCTAATACCTAAATGTATTGATTTATTTTTATACATATTTTTACGTTGTAAGTGTTACAAAAGTAAAAATGCTAACAAAAATATATACTTACTTTCTTTAAAAAAATTACTCTGCCTCTACCCATATAAAAGCCAAAAAGAACCCCTTAAATTTATGTGTATTTAATTTTTTTAAAAATTATGTTTATTATATTTATATCCAAATTTATATTCACAATGTATATTGGTGTGTATAATGTTTAACTTTTCATTTTTAATGTCCGATTACTTTATAAATTTATTTTCTATTTTACATCTGTTAGTATTCCTTATATTTATTTATATATTTTTATTAATATCTTCATATATTTATTATTTATTTGTGTTAGGATTTTTACTTCTGTAACACTTTGAATTTTGAAAAATATTGAAATTCAGTTTAAAAAAAGGGGTTCTTTTTGGCTTTAATTTGAGACAGGATTTTTTTTTAATAATCTTTTTTTCAGGCTCATATTCACTTGTACATTTAAAATGTATACTAATGTATACTCTTATTTGTATTCTCCATTACATCTCTTCCTGATATTTATATTTACTTAAATAATCAAGATATATATTTCTCAATATTGATATATTTGATATTTCTATGTATATTTATAACAGTAATATCCATATTCATATTATTTATAATAAAAACCCTGCCTCTAACCCAGTAAGAACCAAAAAAAACCCCAACCCTTTCTTTTAAAAGATATTTAAATCTATATCCTTATGTTTTCATATTTATATTCACATTTGTATTTACAATGTATACTAATGTATATTGCTTACTTATACATTTATCTTTATCAATGTCAATTTATAAATAAATTTATATTCTATATTACATCTACTCCAAGCACTTATTTATATATTTTATACATATTTTGATATATTGATTATATATTCCTGTGTCAAGATTTGTACTTCTGTAACACTTATGTTATTTAAAATAAAACCCCTGCCTCTACTGAAATGAAAGCCAAAAAATTCCCTTTCCTTTAAAATATATTTACATATTTTTATATTTTTATTCCCATTTATAATTTATATTGCCATATAATGTTATTTATATTCTATATTACAAATCTGCATTTTACTTACTTATATTTATATTTTAGTTAAGATTCTCTTTATATAATTATTATATATTTCAAATTGCTGAACTATGAATATAAAGATTCACATTTTTATAATACTTATATTATTTAAAATGAAACTCCTGCCTATAACCAAATAAAAACCAAGGACACCCCTTTATTTAAACATTAGTTAAAATTCTATTCACATCTACAAATTTAATTTATTATACTTATAGATGTGATAGATTAGAGAGAATACCTTTTAATAAAAAAATAATAGATCTATTATTTTTATAATATGTATTTCTTTTACTTATATTTATTCATATTAAATGTTTATAGATATATAAATATGTAATTTATAT
Source organism: Melospiza melodia melodia (assembly GCF_035770615.1). NCBI lineage: Eukaryota > Metazoa > Chordata > Aves > Passeriformes > Passerellidae > Melospiza > Melospiza melodia. The sequence continues at coordinate 41,629 of NW_026948548.1, forward strand.
ACCGATATCTGGATTTCTACTTTTATATTATTTCTATTTATATTATTTATAAAAAAAAAACAGCCTATAACCTAAAAAAACCCCAAAAAATCTCCAATTTATTTTAACATTTTTATATTTACATTCTATATATATATATCTTTGTTTATATATATAATAGATTATATAATATATGGTATATAATTGTAACATAGTATATATCAATTAGTTTTACGTATTTATCTATTTGATTGCTAGATTTCTTTACCACTGTAATGTTATATTTATTTTTAACTTTATATTTATTTCTATTTTCATCTATATATTAGACCATATAAATTCATTAACCTGTCACATCAGAGCCATAAAAATACTGTACCTTTGTCAGCAGCAGTACGCAGCACAAGCTCATCCCATCGCAGCACAGCAAAATAAAACCTATTTCTATTACTAACAGAACAAACATCCCACAACATTGAACCCCAATAAAAACTGAAATAAACCAAACTGTAAATAACTGATAGTGGGATTTGAAAGTAGCCCTAAACCTCCGCACATTCTCATCATAAACTGCCTCCTACACCAATATCTCAAACACCCAAATACACCTTGAAAATGACACAGCTGCTAATAAAAACGCCCAGTAAAAATTCAAGCAAAGCAACTCACTACACTCAAAACTGTACAACTGACCCTAAACATTACTAAAAAAAAACCTCTACCTTTATGCACAAATAATAACATATAATCTATAAAAGCTATTTGACAAAATTAAAAAAATATTAAAACCATGAAAATAAAAAATCTAAATTATTAAAATACTAAAAAATACCACGAACTAAATTAAAAAAATATTGCCTATAACACCCCACCATATAAATGCCCCTGTCCCAAAAAATATAAATAAAAAAAACTATCAAACCAGAAAGAAATCAGAACTTAGGAACACCAAAACCATAGCGTCCAAAAAGTCACACCACATCCCTTATCATACACCAACTACAAACAACATAAAACAATACAACGAGTTCTTAAAAACCACCTTAAAACCACTACATTGAAAAACATTTCAAAAATTAAAAACTGCATTTAACAAAAGCCCTCTAATAAATTCACACCCAAAACTCCAGCAGCCCAGCTGGCCCTACCAAAGCTCTAGGTTTATACATACAGTAAACAAAACCAAAATCGCAGTAATACCTATCAGAAGTCTATGAAAGAAACCTATTGAAATTACTCCTACCTCAAATACAAACCAACCCATCCAAAGTCAGCTTCACTCAAAAAACAATCTACACAGAGTTAATAACAGCAAGAAATAGAACAACACACCATATACGACCAATTAATATAATAGTTTAAAAAACAAAAAGAAAAAAAAGTGTTTTTTTTTCTTCACTAACTTCTTTTATTAGCTAGAACAAAGGCTTTTGCCAGGACTGTAACAACAACTCCTTCTTCTTCTGAAAGGTCCCTTCTCATTCCCAAATTCCTTACAACTTCGGAGTTTAAATCCAAGCAAAAAAGCAAAATTCGTGCACTTGTACGTTCGATGCTACTGTCAGATTCTCTGTTTCCCTCCACATCTTCTTACATTTTCAGTCTTCACGCTGTCCTGCCGTGATGAGTTGACAAAAGATTTTGGTAAATGTTAAGAGAGGATTTCCCTCCCTCCCCAGAACTGGGTTCCTCAGCGCATTTCACTCAATCCCAAACCGGCAATGATGCACGCTCACCTGAAACAGGGGAATAAATCTGTAAAGGTCACTAAATAAATAAAAGCGCATCCCCATTGTTCCAGCACTCAGCAGCCCATGCGGCCAAGGTCAGAGCTCTCTGCTCACCGAGGACACAGCAACCAGCACGGACCTTTCTCCCACTGTCCAGCACAGACCTGCAAAGGCAGAGAGGAGTTTACAGAGACCGGGACGCGGCGGGACGGGACGGGACGGGCGCCCGGCCCGACCTTCCAAAGCTGTCGGCAGCGAGGGCGGGGAGCGCCACGGCCCCGCTCCGCCGCCTGCCCGGGGCCGCCCCGCCGGGATTGTCCGGCCCGCGGTCGCTCCCAGAGCCTGGAGCGGGGCGGGCGCGGGCTCGGGGGCTGCCGCCCTGTTCCGATGCCGCTCGCCTGCCCCCGTCCGCTGCCCCGGAGCGCTACGACCGCACCTCCGCCGCCCGCCGAAACCGGTCCCGCCGGGCCCCCCCCGCCGCGGCCATTCTTCTCGGCCATCGCGTCCCTTTGCACTCCCGAATGTCCTTCCCCCGTCCCCGCCATTTACAGACCCTGGCCCGACCACCGCAAGCTCCCGCCCCTCGCCCTTCCCTCGCTCGGCAGCGGCGTCCTTGCCCCGCCCCCGGCACTCAGCGGCGAGGGGCAGGGCGCTGGCTCGGGGGATGCGATCCCGCTCTGTGGCCACAGGGGGGCAGATTTACAGGGGTGTGCGATTTCCCCGCCCATTTCGCCGCCATCCTGAGAAGGTCAAAGAAAGTCCGCAACATTCACGACGTGCCCTTCCCAAGCTGGCGAGTGAAAGAGGACCCTCGGAAGAGATAGGCGATTAGGCAGATGCCTGTCAGCAACCCGCCTAAATACGGACGCCCGCAGCGCTGCTGACCACATAGTCCGTGTCTTAGACACTAAAAATGCCACATGAAAAGCCGTCGGGGCCGCCCTGGCGTCGGTGTTCCATGCAGGCAGCCGATTAGACCGAGCCGGGTCCTCGACTTCCCAGCCCTTGTCGCCGCCATCTTGAGAAGGTCAAGAAAAACTCCGTGACATCCGCAACTCGCCACTCCCAACATGGCGGGCTCTCGGCTGCCTGGCGGCTGAGAGCTGCAGTACCGCGCTCTGCCCACAAAGCGGCAGCACTGCCGCCCGCCCCAGCCAGGGGCGCAGCGCGCCTCAGGGCTGCGGGCAGAGAAGGCGGCAAAAAATAACAGGGGCGACCCCCAACAAAAACTGCTCTGAAATAAATGCCAAAAACCTGCCTCTTACCCGACCAGAACCAAACAAGCCCCCTTGATTTAAAGCCATGTTTACATAATATAAATAAGAAAAATAGAAATATAAAATTTCACATGCATCTTTACAGTGGACATTGATGTAGCATGTAATTTATATAACATATTCTGTCTGTTCCTATTATTTATATTTACTTATATTTTCTGGTTTGATAAATATCTTTCTATATCGATTGTATATTTCTATGTTTGAAATTACATTTCTATCATGCTTTTATTGTTTAAAATAAAAATCCCATCCTAACTAAAGAAATAAAAAGCTCTATTCTTTTAAACTATATTGAACTGTTTTTATATTTATAGCTTGCATGACTAATATAATGCTTAAATATAAACATAAATGTGAATATAATAATATATAATATGTATCCTATTCACATAATATAAGAAAAAATAAGTTAAAAAAGAATTAATCTGTAAGTTGTAGCAGTAGATATGGTACATATTTTTAATTTTTATATTAACTTTTAGCTATTTATTGTCTATTTCTATACTTAGATTTCTAGCTTTATATTATTTGTATTCATAATTTTTATACTAAAACACTTGCTTTTGCCAAATAAAAAACAAAATCCCCCTTTATTTTAAACTACTTAAAAAAACATACAGTATATCAATATGGTGTAATATATAACAAACTATATAAATAAGATACGATACACATAAATAATCTATTTTATATCAATATCCTATAATACACTATAATAAGATATATGCAGTATTACGGATTGTGTTGATTTATGTTATTTTATATTTTATATAAAGAATTGTTAAATTATTTATCTGCATATATTTGAAACACATTTCTATATTTATACTTTGGTTGCGATTTTTTCTGGGTGTTTTCTGGGTCTTTTCTTGCCCTTGTTGGAATTTTCTTCTGGGTTTTTTTCTGGGTTTTTTCTTGCCCACCTTCAGGGTTTTTTCCTGTTTTTTTCTGGTTTTTTTTCTTGCCCATTTTCAGGTTTTTCTCTAGGTTTCTTCTTGCCCAGCATCGGGGTATTTTTCTGGGTTTTTTCTCACCCATCTTGGGGTTTTTTCCTGGGTTTTTTCTTGCCTATCTTCGTCTGTTTTTCTGGGTTTTAAGCCAACATAGGTACATACCATGTCAGAACATACAATGTAACCCAGCTGGGGATTTTTTATTCTAAATTTAACAATGAGTTGCAAAACCTGGAAAGCACAAGTCACACACACAAGCTTAAATCCAGTCAGCATGTGCTCACACATGCAGAGACGAGCAGACACAGACACAGTCACATGCTCTCACACACGCTCACACACTCTTTCCATTTACACGTTCACTGCATCCCTTACTCGAGACGCAGAAGAAAGTGCTGTAACACATCTTCTGGCTGCTGCTCCCTGACGTCAAATGGTAGATTCTGGGGAAATCAGCAGGCTCGGGGACCTGTGAGATGACAGGAAGGGTCAATGAGTGGCTATCTGACAGCCAGGACTTGTCCCCGCTCGGGACCGATAAATTTTGTACCCAAAATCCCATAGAACACAGATGACCAGTAAAATTTTGATAAATGTTCTACCTAACTGTGACTACGTGCCAGGGCAGGGCAGCTCCGATCATAAATGGCACAATGTAAGTACACACAATATATAAGCTGAGGAAAACAGTGCAAGTGTACACAGGGTGTAAGCATACACCATATAAGGCGACACACTTACATGCTGTGTAAGTACACACGTGTACAAGTCAAGATAGGTACATACAATACAAGCCAGGACTTGATATAACTCTCTGCAAGATGAATTCTTGAACCCTATACCCTTTGAGAAGATGGAACCTCCAGCACTACTGTAGTCATCTCAGGAGGTGCATCTGAAAAAAAAGTTAGGAAAGGAGGCAGACAGTTGAAGGATAACTTAAGAGCTCCAGAAATCATTTGTCCATCGACAAATCCCATCTAGAGCCCAAGTACACCCCACATTACAAATTCCAACTCCCCATGGTTTGTCCTACTGAAGCACGCCATGCAGCAGGGCAGAACAGCTCCGGCACAAACACCTGCAGACACCCGTGACACAGAACGTGACAAACAGGGGGACGTGAAACACGACACATCATGCTTGTGGTGGGGGCCTCGAGGGAAGAGGGCAAAAGGGACCCCAAAGACACACTAGGGAACACGGCACACCGGACAACACGACGCACACCGGAGCTGTTCTGCACTGCCCGCCTGAAAGCTGCCATCAAAAGTAGAGCCTCTCCCTTTAGCTGTCCTAAGAGGCCCTTGGACAAGATTGCCTTTCCCTCTGCTCATTTTTAAATCTGCCCCAAGAACTCCCAACCCACTATTCACTCATCTCCAGGCCATGGCCCCCGACTTATCTTTTGGATGATCGGTGACGTGGATCCACGTTGCACCTGAAATGAGTCTGCCTCCGAGGGCCTCATGAGTGCCGAGGAGCCTCTTGGTCAGCTACAATAAAGTAAACCGAAACCAAAGTGTGATCCAGAGTTACGCGGGCCAAATCCCTGCAAGTCAGCTACTTGCCCTTTCCTGAGTGTGCCTGGCTCCCTCAGGCTCCAGCTTCATCCTGATTCCAAGGCTGTGGCCTTCATTAGGGGTGGCACCTGGGTAAGAGAAAGGCAAAGTTAAATGGCATTGCTGTGAGTGCAGTGGATGACCTTGTGTGCTGTAACACACGGGAATGCCTCTGCTAGGCTTCTGAACAGCCTTGTGTGGGGGGGCCCTCAAATAAACAAATAAACACCCTTTCTCACCCTGCTGCCTGCAAACCCCCTCCCAAGAACTCCTAAATGGATACCTGATCACCCTCTCTCTCCCATGCACAACCCTCAACTCACCTGAAGCTTCAATCTCAAACATCATCCTTGACACTGGGCAGACCTCTCTTGCGACATGATCCATCTGCTGAAAAATTGTTGTTCTTGAGAGCTGAGCAATAAGAACCATTTCTCTCCACTGCTCACCTTGGCTGCTGGTATCCAGATTGACTTCCTAAAAAGAAAGACAAAGAACAGTGCTGTAACACAGTCACCATACACACTTCTGCTGCAGAGACAAATGGGGCCTCACCTGCTCGGGGCAATCCCCTCAACGGGATGGGGCCCTCTGGCACCGATTCAATCCATCTCAATCTGAAAAAAAAGGTAGGACAAGAGTCAAACTGTTGCAGGATAACTGAGGAGCTCCAGATATCCTGTGTCCATCTACAAATCCCACCTAGAGTCCAACTACACCCCACATTACACATTCCAAGTCCCCGGGCCCTCTCCTATCGCACCAGGCTGTGCGGCAGGGCAGAGCAGCTCCGGCACATACGTGTGCTGACACCCGTGAATCAGGACAGGCAGGACAGGACAGACAACAGGGACACAACAGGAACAGAAATCTCTTGGCAAGGAAAATGGCTGCAAGGACTGAGAGAATGCAAAAGGAGATGACTGAGTTCAAACTGACGGTCAGCTGATGAGGCTCAGAGAACCCTGGAGGAAGAAGATGCTAACTGAAGGATTTATTCCAAGAACAGCAAAGATCGATGCCTAGGAATCCTATGCTCAGAATCCTCTGCCTGCCCTCACATTCTTACAAGTCCTACTCCACCACAATGGATCCAGGTGGGGCACAGCTGTCCGTACAGCTCAGAACAAGACCTGACAAGACACCTGACTGGATGCTTCCAAAGAGAGAAGAGAGTCTGATGCCTGTCTGAGCTCCCCAGTCAAAAGTTCTGTGGCCTGGATGCCAGGCCAGGGAATGCAGTGATCACAGATGCTAACAAGGATGCCAAGGTTTATGACAGGCCCCCCTAAGGTAAAAGACATTGCATACACAAACAACACATAATGCACAACAGACACATGACACGAGACACACCGGGACTGCTCTGCCCTGCGCTCCTCAGCACTGGGATCAAAAGTGAGACGTGGCTTGTATGGGGCCTAAGGGGCCACTTCATGAACACCCCCCACCTCCAAATCGGACCCAAAAACCCCTGCCAGTAATTCCCAAACCAGCACCATGCCTTCATCCCCTCTGTGGGTCACAGCCCTCTACTTATCTCTCAGACATCTGGGGATGCCAGTCTGTCTCAGGTGCATAGAAAGGCCACCTCGTCAGCTGGGAAGGTCCTGCTGGCACCGGGCTGGTGTCTCTCAAACAGCTAGATTAAAGAGAACCAAACATCAGTGCCTGACCTTGGCACCGCATCGGCCAAAACCCCACCACTCTGCTACTCACCGCGCTCCTAAGAAGGCCCGGCACCTCCTAACCCTGACCCTCTGCGACACCTGGAATGCAGCTACACCTGAAAGAAAGCTAGAACATATGTCAAACACCACCAGGGTAACTCACAAGCTGCAAACACCTTATGTCAATCTAGGAAGAGCAGCTAGAGCCCAAGTACAGCCCACGTCACAAATTCCAACTCCCCATGGTTTGTCCTACTGAAGCACGCCATGCAGCAGGGCAGAACAGCTCCGGCACAAATACCTGCAGACACCCGTGACACAGAACGTGACAAACAGGGGGACGTGAAACACGACACATCATGCTTGTGGTGGGGGCCTCGAGGGAAGAGGGCAAAAGGGACCCCAAAGACACACTAGGGAACACGGCACACCGGACAACACGACGCACACCGGAGCTGTTCTGCACTGCCCGCCTGAAAGCTGCCATCAAAAGTAGAGCCTCTCCCTTTAGCTGTCCTAAGAGGCCCTTGGACAAGATTGCCTTTCCCTCTGCTCATTTTTAAATCTGCCCCAAGAACTCCCAACCCACTATTCACTCATCTCCAGGCCATGGCCCCCGACTTATCTTTTGGATGATCGGTGACGTGGATCCACGTTGCACCTGAAATGAGTCTGCCTCCGAGGGCCTCATGAGTGCCGAGGAGCCTCTTGGTCAGCTACAATAAAGTAAACCGAAACCAAAGTGTGATCCAGAGTTACGCGGGCCAAATCCCTGCAAGTCAGCTACTTGCCCTTTCCTGAGTGTGCCTGGCTCCCTCAGGCTCCAGCTTCATCCTGATTCCAAGGCTGTGGCCTTCATTAGGGGTGGCACCTGGGTAAGAGAAAGGCAAAGTTAAATGGCATTGCTGTGAGTGCAGTGGATGACCTTGTGTGCTGTAACACACGGGAATGCCTCTGCTAGGCTTCTGAACAGCCTTGTGTGGGGGGGCCCTCAAATAAACAAATAAACACCCTTTCTCACCCTGCTGCCTGCAAACCCCCTCCCAAGAACTCCTAAATGGATACCTGATCACCCTCTCTCTCCCATGCACAACCCTCAACTCACCTGAAGCTTCAATCTCAAACATCATCCTTGACACTGGGCAGACCTCTCTTGCGACATGATCCATCTGCTGAAAAATTGTTGTTCTTGAGAGCTGAGCAATAAGAACCATTTCTCTCCACTGCTCACCTTGGCTGCTGGTATCCAGATTGACTTCCTAAAAAGAAAGACAAAGAACAGTGCTGTAACACAGTCACCATACACACTTCTGCTGCAGAGACAAATGGGGCCTCACCTGCTCGGGGCAATCCCCTCAACGGGATGGGGCCCTCTGGCACCGATTCAATCCATCTCAATCTGAAAAAAAAGGTAGGACAAGAGTCAAACTGTTGCAGGATAACTGAGGAGCTCCAGATATCCTGTGTCCATCTACAAATCCCACCTAGAGTCCAACTACACCCCACATTACACATTCCAAGTCCCCGGGCCCTCTCCTATCGCACCAGGCTGTGCGGCAGGGCAGAGCAGCTCCGGCACATACGTGTGCTGACACCCGTGAATCAGGACAGGCAGGACAGGACAGACAACAGGGACACAACAGGAACAGAAATCTCTTGGCAAGGAAAATGGCTGCAAGGACTGAGAGAATGCAAAAGGAGATGACTGAGTTCAAACTGACGGTCAGCTGATGAGGCTCAGAGAACCCTGGAGGAAGAAGATGCTAACTGAAGGATTTATTCCAAGAACAGCAAAGATCGATGCCTAGGAATCCTATGCTCAGAATCCTCTGCCTGCCCTCACATTCTTACAAGTCCTACTCCACCACAATGGATCCAGGTGGGGCACAGCTGTCCGTACAGCTCAGAACAAGACCTGACAAGACACCTGACTGGATGCTTCCAAAGAGAGAAGAGAGTCTGATGCCTGTCTGAGCTCCCCAGTCAAAAGTTCTGTGGCCTGGATGCCAGGCCAGGGAATGCAGTGATCACAGATGCTAACAAGGATGCCAAGGTTTATGACAGGCCCCCCTAAGGTAAAAGACATTGCATACACAAACAACACATAATGCACAACAGACACATGACACGAGACACACCGGGACTGCTCTGCCCTGCGCTCCTCAGCACTGGGATCAAAAGTGAGACGTGGCTTGTATGGGGCCTAAGGGGCCACTTCATGAACACCCCCCACCTCCAAATCGGACCCAAAAACCCCTGCCAGTAATTCCCAAACCAGCACCATGCCTTCATCCCCTCTGTGGGTCACAGCCCTCTACTTATCTCTCAGACATCTGGGGATGCCAGTCTGTCTCAGGTGCATAGAAAGGCCACCTCGTCAGCTGGGAAGGTCCTGCTGGCACCGGGCTGGTGTCTCTCAAACAGCTAGATTAAAGAGAACCAAACATCAGTGCCTGACCTTGGCACCGCATCGGCCAAAACCCCACCACTCTGCTACTCACCGCGCTCCTAAGAAGGCCCGGCACCTCCTAACCCTGACCCTCTGCGACACCTGGAATGCAGCTACACCTGAAAGAAAGCTAGAACATATGTCAAACACCACCAGGGTAACTCACAAGCTGCAAACACCTTATGTCAATCTAGGAAGAGCAGCTAGAGCCCAAGTACAGCCCACGTCACAAATTCCAACTCCCCATGGTTTGTCCTACTGAAGCACGCCATGCAGCAGGGCAGAACAGCTCCGGCACAAACACCTGCAGACACCCGTGACACAGAACGTGACAAACAGGGGGACGTGAAACACGACACATCATGCTTGTGGTGGGGGCCTCGAGGGAAGAGGGCAAAAGGGACCCCAAAGACACACTAGGGAACACGGCACACCGGACAACACGACGCACACCGGAGCTGTTCTGCACTGCCCGCCTGAAAGCTGCCATCAAAAGTAGAGCCTCTCCCTTTAGCTGTCCTAAGAGGCCCTTGGACAAGATTGCCTTTCCCTCTGCTCATTTTTAAATCTGCCCCAAGAACTCCCAACCCACTATTCACTCATCTCCAGGCCATGGCCCCCGACTTATCTTTTGGATGATCGGTGACGTGGATCCACGTTGCACCTGAAATGAGTCTGCCTCCGAGGGCCTCATGAGTGCCGAGGAGCCTCTTGGTCAGCTACAATAAAGTAAACCGAAACCAAAGTGTGATCCAGAGTTACGCGGGCCAAATCCCTGCAAGTCAGCTACTTGCCCTTTCCTGAGTGTGCCTGGCTCCCTCAGGCTCCAGCTTCATCCTGATTCCAAGGCTGTGGCCTTCATTAGGGGTGGCACCTGGGTAAGAGAAAGGCAAAGTTAAATGGCATTGCTGTGAGTGCAGTGGATGACCTTGTGTGCTGTAACACACGGGAATGCCTCTGCTAGGCTTCTGAACAGCCTTGTGTGGGGGGGCCCTCAAATAAACAAATAAACACCCTTTCTCACCCTGCTGCCTGCAAACCCCCTCCCAAGAACTCCTAAATGGATACCTGATCACCCTCTCTCTCCCATGCACAACCCTCAACTCACCTGAAGCTTCAATCTCAAACATCATCCTTGACACTGGGCAGACCTCTCTTGCGACATGATCCATCTGCTGAAAAATTGTTGTTCTTGAGAGCTGAGCAATAAGAACCATTTCTCTCCACTGCTCACCTTGGCTGCTGGTATCCAGATTGACTTCCTAAAAAGAAAGACAAAGAACAGTGCTGTAACACAGTCACCATACACACTTCTGCTGCAGAGACAAATGGGGCCTCACCTGCTCGGGGCAATCCCCTCAACGGGATGGGGCCCTCTGGCACCGATTCAATCCATCTCAATCTGAAAAAAAAGGTAGGACAAGAGTCAAACTGTTGCAGGATAACTGAGGAGCTCCAGATATCCTGTGTCCATCTACAAATCCCACCTAGAGTCCAACTACACCCCACATTACACATTCCAAGTCCCCGGGCCCTCTCCTATCGCACCAGGCTGTGCGGCAGGGCAGAGCAGCTCCGGCACATACGTGTGCTGACACCCGTGAATCAGGACAGGCAGGACAGGACAGACAACAGGGACACAACAGGAACAGAAATCTCTTGGCAAGGAAAATGGCTGCAAGGACTGAGAGAATGCAAAAGGAGATGACTGAGTTCAAACTGACGGTCAGCTGATGAGGCTCAGAGAACCCTGGAGGAAGAAGATGCTAACTGAAGGATTTATTCCAAGAACAGCAAAGATCGATGCCTAGGAATCCTATGCTCAGAATCCTCTGCCTGCCCTCACATTCTTACAAGTCCTACTCCACCACAATGGATCCAGGTGGGGCACAGCTGTCCGTACAGCTCAGAACAAGACCTGACAAGACACCTGACTGGATGCTTCCAAAGAGAGAAGAGAGTCTGATGCCTGTCTGAGCTCCCCAGTCAAAAGTTCTGTGGCCTGGATGCCAGGCCAGGGAATGCAGTGATCACAGATGCTAACAAGGATGCCAAGGTTTATGACAGGCCCCCCTAAGGTAAAAGACATTGCATACACAAACAACACATAATGCACAACAGACACATGACACGAGACACACCGGGACTGCTCTGCCCTGCGCTCCTCAGCACTGGGATCAAAAGTGAGACGTGGCTTGTATGGGGCCTAAGGGGCCACTTCATGAACACCCCCCACCTCCAAATCGGACCCAAAAACCCCTGCCAGTAATTCCCAAACCAGCACCATGCCTTCATCCCCTCTGTGGGTCACAGCCCTCTACTTATCTCTCAGACATCTGGGGATGCCAGTCTGTCTCAGGTGCATAGAAAGGCCACCTCGTCAGCTGGGAAGGTCCTGCTGGCACCGGGCTGGTGTCTCTCAAACAGCTAGATTAAAGAGAACCAAACATCAGTGCCTGACCTTGGCACCGCATCGGCCAAAACCCCACCACTCTGCTACTCACCGCGCTCCTAAGAAGGCCCGGCACCTCCTAACCCTGACCCTCTGCGACACCTGGAATGCAGCTACACCTGAAAGAAAGCTAGAACATATGTCAAACACCACCAGGGTAACTCACAAGCTGCAAACACCTTATGTCAATCTAGGAAGAGCAGCTAGAGCCCAAGTACAGCCCACGTCACAAATTCCAACTCCCCATGGTTTGTCCTACTGAAGCACGCCATGCAGCAGGGCAGAACAGCTCCGGCACAAATACCTGCAGACACCCGTGACACAGAACGTGACAAACAGGGGGACGTGAAACACGACACATCATGCTTGTGGTGGGGGCCTCGAGGGAAGAGGGCAAAAGGGACCCCAAAGACACACTAGGGAACACGGCACACCGGACAACACGACGCACACCGGAGCTGTTCTGCACTGCCCGCCTGAAAGCTGCCATCAAAAGTAGAGCCTCTCCCTTTAGCTGTCCTAAGAGGCCCTTGGACAAGATTGCCTTTCCCTCTGCTCATTTTTAAATCTGCCCCAAGAACTCCCAACCCACTATTCACTCATCTCCAGGCCATGGCCCCCGACTTATCTTTTGGATGATCGGTGACGTGGATCCACGTTGCACCTGAAATGAGTCTGCCTCCGAGGGCCTCATGAGTGCCGAGGAGCCTCTTGGTCAGCTACAATAAAGTAAACCGAAACCAAAGTGTGATCCAGAGTTACGCGGGCCAAATCCCTGCAAGTCAGCTACTTGCCCTTTCCTGAGTGTGCCTGGCTCCCTCAGGCTCCAGCTTCATCCTGATTCCAAGGCTGTGGCCTTCATTAGGGGTGGCACCTGGGTAAGAGAAAGGCAAAGTTAAATGGCATTGCTGTGAGTGCAGTGGATGACCTTGTGTGCTGTAACACACGGGAATGCCTCTGCTAGGCTTCTGAACAGCCTTGTGTGGGGGGGCCCTCAAATAAACAAATAAACACCCTTTCTCACCCTGCTGCCTGCAAACCTCCCTCCATCCACAATAACTCCTAACTGGACACGTGCTCACCCTCCCTCTCCCCATCACAATCCTCAACTCATCAGAAGCCTCAGTCTCAAACATCATCTTGGACACTGGGCAGATCCCTCTTAAGACATCATGAATCTGCTGAAAATTTGTTGTGCTTGACACAGCTTGGTATTTCAGGGAGTCTCACTCCTCAATTAAAAAAAAAAAAAAAAAAAAAAAAAAAAAAAAAAAAACAGAGCAAAACCAAAAATTACAAAGGCACCTTACCACCCCTAAACACAAAACCCAAAATCACAAACCTAAACATTCCCTGTGTTCTATGCTGTTTTCTTCACAGAATCTTCCAAGCCTCTGTGCTTTAGATGGCCAGCAACACCTGCTGAAAACAAGCTGAGACGAGATGAAAGAGCCTCTTCGCTGAAATGGGAGGAGAGCTCTTACCCCAACACATCCCAGACAGGGTATGAAGCCCCTCAGCCACGGCTGGGGTTAATAACCCCTGGTGGTGCCCGCCTCTCGTTCCCATGCCACCCAGGAAAAGGGAGGGAGCTAATCCCACCAAGCCCTCAGAGCAGCTGCAGCTGTTTAGCTCTGACTCAGATTCAAGGGGAGTAAAGGGCTTGTTAGAGAAGAAAGTTCTTCAGAAAAATAGCAGTACTTTCTTTTTTGCAACAACTACTTGGAGCAGAAGAACAGAAAACTGGCAAGATATAAAACTTTGTGGTAAGGTTACTTAGCTGGATAAATTGGGTAATTGAGTAATTTGCTGTTACCTTCTATAATTATTCTGTGTTTAACAAAAGCCATCTAATAAATTCACACCCAAAACTCCAGCAGCCCAGCTGGCCCTACCAAATCTCTATGTTTATGCATACAGTAAACAAAACCAAAATCCCAGTAATACCTATCAGAAGTCTATGAAAGAAACCTATTGAAATTAATCCTACCTCAAATACAAAACAACCCATCCAAAGTTAGCTTCACGCAAAAAACAATTTACACAGAGTTAATAACACCAAGAAATAAAACAACACACCATATACCACCAATGAATATAACAGTGAAGAAAAAAAAACCACTTTTTTTTTTTTTTTGTTTTTTAAACTAACTTCTTTTATTAGCTAGAACAAAAGATTTTGCCAGGACTGTAACAACAACAACTTCTTCTTCTGAAATGTCCCTTCTTCTTCCCAAATTCCTTAAAACTTCTGAATTTACATCCAAGCAAAAAGCAAAATTCGTGCACTTGTGCATTCCATGCTCCTGTCAGATTCTCTGTTTCCCTCCACATCTTCTTACACTTTCAGTCTTCACGCTGTGCTGCCGTGATGAGTTTGACGGAAGAATTGGTAAACGTTAAGAGAGGATTTCCCTGCCTCCCTCCCCAAAGCTGGTTTCCTTAGTGCATTTCACTCAATCCCAAACCGGCAATGATGCACGCTCACCTCAAGGCTCACAGCTGCTCGGCTAAACTCGGCTATTGTCGGCTGCATTCGGCTATACTCGCCTCTTCAGCGCGGCTCTGCTCTCTGCGCTTCGGCCGAACTCGGAGCCGCTCTCTGCGCTCGGCGCGGCTCGACTCGCTTCGGCAGAACTCGGAGCCGCTCAGCGCACTCGGCGCGGCTCGGCTCGCCTCGCTTCGGCGGAACTCGGAGCCGCTCTGTACGTTCGGCGCGGCTCGGCTCGCCTCGCTTCGGCCGAACTCGGAGCCGCTCAGTGCGCTCGACGCGACTCCGCTCGGCTCCCTGAGAGCGGGCAAGCGGCGGCGCCTCACGTTAAACTCGCCCGGCTCGGGGCTCTCCTGCTGCCGCGTCCCGCGGGCGGCCCGGCCATCGCACCGACACGATCGGGAGCGCGGCGTGCCGCAGGAGCTCATTAGGCTGTGACCGCGCTCGCGCTAATTAGCGCGCACGAGAGCAGCGGGCTCGGTTCGGCTGAGCTCGGCTCGGTTCAGGCAGCCTCGCAAGCCTGGCCTCGGTTCGCTCGAGGCCGTCAGGTTCGGCCGGTCTCGCCTTGGTTCGGCTGAGCTCGTTCCATTCGGCCGAAGGCGGCGTCGTTCGTTCGTGTTTTTATAAATATCTTTCTATATTGACTGTATATTTCTATATTTAGATTTATATTTCTATAATATTTCTTTTATTCAAAATAAAACCCCCATCTCTAGCCAAATAAATACAAAAAACCACCTTCTTTCAAACGATATTGAAATATTTTTATACTTAGTATAATTATACGCACATTTATAGTTAGTTTCTTTTGATGCAGTGTATTATTAATTACATATAATATACATAAAATTCTAGAAATGGATTTAAATTATTATTTATGTATCATATCTACTGCTACAACTAATTTTTTCTTGTTTTTAAACTTTTTATATATATATATATATCTGTATTTATTTATGATATATTCCTATACTTACATTTCTACCTTCATATTATTTGTATTTATAATTGTTATAATCAAAACCCTGCCTATTGACAAATAAAAAAAGCCTGCTTTATGTAACGATTTTAAAAAATATTTTCATATTTATAATTTTCATATTTATATTTATAATTTATTCTATATTACATGAGAACACATCTGCTCCTGCACCCCAGTGGGGCTCCCTCTCCTGGGGACCTTGGGGTGCCCCAACGGCATCAGAGCCCAGAGTCTTCACCCTCTTCTCCTCTATTTAGAAACTACACTACAACTCTTTTCTGGAAACAAAGATATTACCTAAATCCTCTCCCCATGTCCCAGACAGATAGATATTCAGTTATTAGTTGGCTGGGCAGCAGTTTCTTAAATAGAATGATAAACAAGACGTGAACATTTTAGCTACAAGCAAATAGGCAAATCTGAACAAGGTACTGATGGCCAGCCACAGAAGTTATTTTGAAGCAATTTTTTAAACAATAAAATACTGATACCACAAAAATAAAGCAAAAAGCTAACTACTGGCTAAAAAAAAATTAACTTTTGACAGCAACAACATTCCAACCACACAGGTTTTTTCCCGATGTCATACTTTATAACTACCTCTCTTGGGAATTCTCATCATGTATCCCAAAAGGAATAAATACCTTAGAGCGTCCTAAAGCAAAAAGTAGCACACATGAGCTCCTCACACTCCCGGGAGGCCGGCACAGCGTGCACTGAGTCAGCAATGAATTCTGCTCAGTGAAGGTCTGCAAACAAAGGTTCAACTGATGAATTTAACTGATTTTAAAGGGAGGTTTTCTAAGCACTGAAGCACAACAAAGAACAAGCAACAACAATTCTTAAAAAAATCTGCAAGTTTTATTTAGCATATATGTGACTGATTTCCACGCTGTGGCTTCTCACTTTGATTTGTCTGTAGGTTCAGGAAGATGACAATGCACACTCTGCCCTCCCTGAGCCCCCCACAGCAGCTGAGCGCTGCTCTGTGTGCTCAGATCATCAGGAACTGGATTACACGTGCCCGGATGGACTGGAACTGCTCTGCTGCAGATTCAGGAGACGATGGCACAGAGGGGCTGGCCGAGGCGTCGTCCCAATTCCATTTCTGTGTGACGAGAAGCAGTTCGTTCCCAACAGCTGCAACAATCCCCAGCTCCCTTCCACGGTGAGTACCGATGGCACACAAATGGCAGCCCGAGGAAATCGTGTTCTGGGCTCTAAGTGGTTGGGACAGGGTCTGATTTGTTGTTTTGTACTTGTATGAAGATTAGTACAACAGGGCTCTGATGGATGACATGGCAACACAGAATTAAAAACTCCTCGATAGGATTACATCGACTTCTAGGAAAAGACAAAAGCTTAGGACCCTTCTGAAATCTACTTTTAATCCAAAGCACGGGGATTGTCAGCATGCTGCACCTTCCAGCTTTTCAAAGCAGCTTCCCTCTGAAGACCAGGAAACATTGATTTCTACAGAAACAACGGGCAACCCCCAGGCTAATCTCAGCACTACTGTTTAATAGGGGACCTGCCAGCGTGCCAGTCCAGCTTCAAGTGTGCTTTACTTCAGTCTAACGTCCCCACAAAATTCTTCTCACATCTTCCAACCCTGAAATCTTATCTTCCCCTAAAGCTTCTCTTCATTAGCAATTTCCAAGTAACATGGTATTTTTACAACATTCAAAAATGTCATGCTGGACTGTGCTAGAGAGTAATCTGCAAATATAAGCTTAGCAAAGTTTGAATTGACTTGTCCAGAGAAAAAAACTACAAGTGAACACCTACACCTGCCTACAAAGAGCTAACAAGCCCCTGGCAGCTGCCAGCATCAAAGCGCAGCGGATGTCTCTAATACAGGGTAAGGATAACAATATCACCTTCTGTTCTCTCCAGCTTCTTTTCCCTGCAGTCGTATTTTGCTTCTTATGATTTTTTTAGTCCCCGTATCTTCTTGGACAGCACCGAGCCCGACGACAAGGACACGAGAGTCTTTCCCTGCCGGGCGGAGAGAACCAGGAAAACAGTTAAAATAAGAACAGGGCAGTTTGAAATTCATACTTGCAACGAGAAGCAGCGCCTAACCAACAGAACAAAAGTAAACAAAGCATGACACCTCCCTGGGGACAGAAGACTCACAAACTCTCCAGGATTTACAATTCTAGCCACCAACCCCTTCAGGACAGCAGCCAAGTGTCCCCTGGGGTGGTGCTGCACCAAAGAACCATCTGAGAGGTTCCAAAGAGTGAAATGCACAGTATTTTGCAAAGACAAAAAATCTTGCAAAATAACAAAAATACAATAGATGTAAACTACAGGGCAAGAGTACAAGTGTTACCTTTGGCAGCTGGAACCATCCAGGTGAGCACCTGATAACTGGATCCTCACCAGAGTTTGAACCCTTCAGGACACAGAAGGGTTTTCCCCAGGAATTTCACAGACTGAGTTTTGACAGAAGCACGCTCGCCGGATCCTCAGAAACGTCGCCCATTCTCCAGGCGTCTGGAGAGAACTGCAAATGGCTCTCATGTAGTTGGAGCTGGTTCTGTAAGGTCTCAGGGTGAATTTCACCAGATGCAACCAAATTGGGCAACTCCCAGTGGGACAGAAGGAACCCAAAGCTTGGGTAAGCAGAGCTGCAGCAAATACTGAGGAAACAAACATAACAGCGTAAAAGATAATAAACCATCCTTTTTTTTCCCTTGCTTTTGTTTTTTTTTTTCTTATTCAGATCAGCATAGCAATTAAAGAGAAGGTGAAAAACTCACCATTACTGAACATTTCATCACCTGTAAGCTGAGCATCCTTAGCATAGGGGACTCCAAAGTTAAAATTCACTGATTCCTGGGAAATGAAACCAAATATCGTATGGTAAATAATCAAACAGCAGACATAAAAATTTGTTTCCTCTAAGGACTTTCAGGTACGTATGTATCTTTGCATTACACATTAGAACATACACTTTATACCATCACCTAATACATAATAATTTACCTTTAAATTTTGATAGTATAGCATGAATTTTTAACTTAAACTGGTGATCTATTATTATTCAGTTGGTGCCTAAAGTTATTTCTGCTGTCACGTTCAAAAAAACATGAATTTTTTTTACTGGAATGAGCAATTGATTTCAAAGTCATCACAAGCCCACCAAAACACAAAGCTGGGTTCACTGGACGGGTCTGTGAGCTAGAAGTAGTTAGGCTTGTACTTCCCTCTTGTTCTTCCAGAACCAATAAATGCTGTCAACAAAACCAGGATCTTTAGCCCACTGCTGTGAAAGATTCTACAAGGATGATGGTTTGATTTGTGTTTAGAAGTTTTGATTTGAAATGGCCAGTCCAATGGATAAAGACAGTTTAAGTAGTATTACATTACTATTGTTATTATTTCTATTATGATTTTTACTAGTACTACTACTATTATTATCACCTGCTACTGGAAGAAACAAACCAGTAGTACCTATACTTAATTACTTTTATTTCCAGAAAATAATAAAGAAAAAGAACCAAACCAAAAAAGTCACTTCCTACCTTTTATATCAAGGGATGAAAAATTTCTCTTGGGCTCTTCTCCAATTGATCAAGACTCATAGCACTGAAAGGCAAACAAAACAGTGCTTTATAGAAGGCCAGGTGCACGTTTCAAGGCTGAACCACCAACTGATTGCAGTGACAGCACTTACAACATGAATCGTTCCCAGAGCCTCTGTTCAATGGAATGTTCTGTGGAACTGCCATTTCTTTCCCAAAACACTAACTTCCAACACTTCCTAAACTTATCTTGTATTTTAAAACCACAGAAGTTAGTGAGACTCTGTGCGGAGGTCAGCTTTAAATTTATTTCCTTCTAAAGCACAGAGCTCTGTTCCATCACCCTTCCCTTCGGCTCTACACTGGATCATGGTGAGCATTTGAGGAGTGCTCAAGAACCAATTCGATTTCTCTCTTTTTCTAGTTCTCTCTACTCTTAAATAATGCAAGACAAGTCAAATGAAAAATGACAAGTTCAGCATCAAAGCCACACTTTTTCCCTTTGTCTGCTCAAGAACAGGCTCTAAATCCACTTCTTGCTGCCTTCAACGATTCAGACTTGCAAAACCATTTTGACATGTTTTACAGCTTTATCATAACCCACAGAACGCAAGCTCTGTATTACAGGAAAAGGTAATTCACAGGCCAATATCTAAAGAGACCACTTACTTGTAAATACATACCTTGATAGAGATCGCACTGAGAACGTTTCTGTGGGACTCTAAGGGAGACATATTTTCTGAGTATCCTGTAAACAAGAAAAGCTACGATATATTACAAGACATCCCCACTTTTTCTACATATTCAAATAGGATTTTTAATAAAAACAATTCAGTTAAAAAAGAAGGAAGAAAATCAAGGTAATTTTACTCAGCTATATTTACTCCTGATTTAGAGGGAAAAAAAAGTCACGGGTGCTGCAAAGAAAAAAAAAGTGAACCATAAACGCTTACAGTAGAATTTTAAAACAAGTGCTTGCATAAAAGAATCTTACGGAACGTGAAGTAGAACAAAAAGTGAAACCACTATCAGACCTGCCTATTTTCTCACCATTGTACAAGAAAATCCTAAAAGCATTATAAAGTCGCTGCCTAAAACCGGTCATGGGATGTAACCAAGAACAATTGAGGCATTTGCTAATCTAGACAGAAACCTTTTCTGGATGCAAGTGTCAGATCACAAGTTTTGTCTTTCAGAAGCTCGACAATGCTGGAAAGCATTTTCCCTGGGGCTCGGGAGGGCAGGGGCGGAAGGGGGGGTGACTTTGCAGCTCGCACCTGTGCCATCCGAAGCATACAGCCCGCCCGCTCCCTGCGCTGGGCATTCTCCCGGCCATCTCTGGCTTTACCGCTCAGCGCCGCTCCATCCGCTGTCACGGCACAAAGAGCCACGAGCACTAACGCAGGCAGCAACCCCGTCATGCCGGCGATACCGCAGCGCTCCCTGCTCGCAGCGCCCAACACGCGGCGGAGCCGCCTCCGCCCGCAGCACCGGCAGCAGCCCGAGGGAGACGGCTGCAGCTCGGGGGCTCCTCCGGCGCCTCCGCCAGCCCGAGGGCGGCCGCCCCACCGGGACCGCGGCAGCGCCCGGCGCCGCTCGCCCGGGGCGGCTCCTGCAGCTCCCGGCCCACGGCAGCAAAGCACCGCCTCGCCCTCCGCCATCGGCGGGCGGCAGCGCCCCCGCCCCCGGCACCGCTGAGTGCGGCCGAGGAACCGGGCGGACGCTCCTTCCGCGCTGCTCAGCTCCGGGCGGGCGGCCAGACGGAGGCTGCGCCCCTCCAGCGTCGCTGTCCCGCGCGGGAGAGGCGCCGGCAGCTGCGCGCGCACAGCCCCGCGCGGCCGCCTGGCACGCCAGCCACTCATGTGCCGCGTCAGCCGTTGCGTCACACGCCGCGCCAGCAGCATGGCCTGCCGGGAGTTGTAGTCTCGGGCTGACAGCCACCGCTCCGTCCCCCGCCACCGGGAGCTGCAGTCCCTCCTGGGCATCAAACAGGTCCTTCGCCCCAGGGCTGGGAAGGACCTGAGGCAGCACCGCTCCTCTCCAATGCCCTCTCTTTTTCCCTCCAACTCTTTTTACTTTTTTCACTCTGTTTTTCACCACTTCCCTTCCCCTTCCCTTCCCCTTTCCTTTCCTTCCCCTTTCCTTTCCTTTCCTTTCCTTTCCTTTCCTTTCCTTTCCTTTCCTTTCCTTTCCTTTCCTTTCCTTTCCTTTCCTTTCCTTTCCTTTCCTTTCCTTTCCTTTCCTTTCCTTTCCTTTCCTTTCCCTTCCCTTTCCCTTCCCTTTCCCTTCCCTTTCCCTTCCCTTTCCCTTCCCCTTTCTTGTATTTCTAATCTTGGTTTACCTTTCCACCTTTAGAATAAAAAAGCAGCAGTAGAAACTTTCAGGCTACCCGAGAGTAAAAAAAAAAAAAATCCAAAACGAAAATGATTTAAAGAAAACTATTTATTCCCTGGGAGCCTGAAATTTTCTACTGCTGCACGTGACATAGAGCTTTTATTCCTTCTTACAGATAGTTGATATTTTATATATATTTATCGTTTATATTGATGCATTATATTAATAACTATATATAATATGCACCTTATTCAAAAAATATACGGGAAATATTTTTTAAATTATTTACCATATCTACTGCTACAACTTATTTTTCCTTATATTTCTAATTTTTATATAAATCTTTAATGTGTTTATGATATATTTCTATACTTATATTTCTACCTTTATATTATTTGTATTTGTAATTTTTACACGAAAACCCCTGCTTTGGCAAAGAAAAAACAAAACCATCCATTATTTTAAACTACCTAAATATTTCTTTATATTAATATTTATCATAATATACAACAAATGATAGATATAGATAGATAGATATATCACATCCGTATTTATATCTATTTTATATCCATTTCCGATAATATTTTTCATAAAATAAAATATATTTTCATAAAATATAATATGCAGTATTACTTGTATTATATATTGTATCAATTTATGTTATTTTACATTTACAATTTAATATTAATTTTTTATATATCTGCATATAGTTGCAATACATTTATATATTTGTATTTTTGTTTGGGTTGTATTTACATTTATATTCTCTATTCATATATCTATAAACATACACAATACTCTATTAAAATTAGAATAACTTATTGTAACATATAATGACTTATGTTACATGTTAAATTTTAAAAATTGACCGAATATATAAAAATAAAATTGGCTCATTCCCATTGCTACACATCTATTTCTTTTGTTTCAATATAGTTAGAGTCATAATTGCATATTTAAAATCCAATTCCTAAATGAAACGACAAAACAAACAGCGTCAAATTCCCACCAATGTCTTCCAAAAACATCAAGATACCTCCAACAGCCAAACAAGTGTCAGCAAAAAAACAAAGAACACTCTTTTCAATAACAATTCTCATCACGACAGAAAAATGGAACCAAAATAAAAGAAAATCCTATAGAAACACACACAGCAAATTACAAAAAGTACTAAAAAAAAGTCAAACCAATCTACTCAACTCAAGCCAGTGCCGCTCACCCTGAATGACGTTACTAAAAAAAAAAACCCAACAAAATTCTACCTCTACACTAACTCAAGGAATAAACAATCCTCTGTAAAAATAACTTTAAAACCTGAACTAATTAACAAAATGGAAAAACATCTCAACCACTAAAAACTAAGAAATTAACTACCCAAATAAATAAATACTTTAAAAACCCACCATATAAATACCCATGTTCCCAAAGAAAACCCTGATAAACAATACTCAAATACATTAAAAGACAACAACAACAACAACAAGAAAATAAAGAAACCAACAACAGGAATAATACCAAAAACCAGATAAACTTAAATCTGCAACCAAAAAATTATTCCCAACTGAATAAACCCATAGTGCCTCAAGCTATCAAAATAAAAATACCACCTAGAAACAAACACAAAGACTAAAGACAAACGTAACCATAAACAATGTCCCCCAAATTACCCGTAGCCATAAAACATACACTACAATCAAATAAACCAAACAAATAAAAGCCCTGGAAGACGATAAACACACATGCAATTATAAAGATTAAAAACCCGCTGCTATGAACGACAGGACGCTACCTCAAGCCCCCCAAAACAAACACTACACACTCACGCTAATAAAAGCCACCGCAACAGAATTAAAATGCGAACCGCTGCTTCACGCTACGACCCGTAAAAACCACTGCGCTCCCTTCTAAACATAATACCCGGGAAAAAAAAAAAAAAAATCCGACTACAAAACCCAATCCAAAACAAACCATTATCATCCCTACCGGCACCGAGAACCGTGCCCCTCAGGAAGAACACCGTATCCCTTAGCGGACACCCGCTGCAAACCAAACCCAGCGATGCCACCCAGCCTCCAAAGCGCCTCCGAGCCACGGCACCGCCGAACCTGGTGCGGCCGAACCCCGCGCTCGCTGCCGGCCCCGGACGGAGCGCGGCTCCCGGCAGGAAAGCGGCTCCTGCGGCGGCTGCTCCGGCACGCGGGGCCGGCGCCGCCCCGGGGAGCCCCGCCCGCTGCCCCTGCCCGGCGGGGCCGGCACCGGGCCCGGGGCTACCGGCGGCGCCCGAGCCCCGCGCCCGGAGCGGACGGAGCGGCCGGCACCGCCCGGGCCGGCGCAGCAGCGCCCGCGCCGCCTCTGCCGCCCTTGGCCGGCCCGGCCCGGCTCCCCTCGGCTCCGCGCGGCTCGCACCGGCGCGGCTCCGCCACTGCCGCCCTTGGCCGGCCCGGCCGCGCCGAATCCCCCGTGCGCCCCGGCAGCTGCCCGGGCCGTGCCAGCAGCGCTCCCGAGCCGGAACGTTCCGGGCCGGGCCGCGGGCACGAGAAGCGCCCTCCAATGCAGCGGCACAGCC
The DNA here is from genome assembly GCF_035770615.1 of Melospiza melodia melodia. NCBI lineage: Eukaryota > Metazoa > Chordata > Aves > Passeriformes > Passerellidae > Melospiza > Melospiza melodia. The sequence goes on from NW_026948548.1 coordinate 65,610, forward strand.
CCATTGCAGCCCTGCAAACGCTGCCGGAGCTGCGGCTTCCCGCAAGCCAACCCCGAAACCGCAGACGGGGCGCACCTCACTTCAACAAGGGCAAAGAAATGCGTTCTCCCCTAAAATTTCACCCCCTAGGAGAGCAGAAAAGAAGGGGCGCTCCCCAAATGAAAGCCTTCGACTGATGGGAAAGGGCGATTTCAACCTCCATTCAAACCCTTCAAAAGGAGGGACACAAGGGCTGCCCCCTCCATTTAAACCCGAGGGTGATGAAAATGGGGTGGGCTGCCTTCAAATCAAACCCATAATGCCACAAGAATACTTTTCCCATTCCCCTTAGAATAGAACGCAAGGATTCCCTGTCACCCCCGGGATACCCCTAACAGCCTGGAAAAGGCAGCTTTTCCTGCAATCAACACCCTTAAATCCACAAGTCAAGAGGGATCCCCTCAGGTCAAACGCAGACAATAAAAGAAGAGGAGCTGCTTCCTTCTCCTTAATTCCTTTTGTCTTCATAAGCTCCATTTTTGTTCCTGGGGAACCGGGGAGGGACTAGCAAGATGAAATTGCAAAGGGGAAGGAGAAAATTCCCCGCTCCAAACCCACACGGGCTCACCTGTTCGGCTGCTGCTCCCCGGCACAAAGATTTGTCCCTCGGCACCTCCTTTAAGCGATGCTCCACGTACCCAAGCGCGGATCCAGGTGTCCCCCCGACCCTGTGGGAAGCTCTCGCAGTCCTTCCATGAGACAGCGCCGGGAGCGGCCCATAAACCCCTCCACTCAGCAGTTCCATGCAAAAGGGAGCTGAGGCAAAGCCTCCCCCTAAAACAGCCTCGTCCTGGCCCCTCATCATCCTCACACTCACACCTGGTGCTGATCTGAGCCCCCATCATCCTCACACTCACACCTGGGCTGCTCCGAGCCCCCATCATCCTAACAGCTCACACCTGGGCTGCTCCGAGCCCCCATCATCCTCACACACACCTGGTGCTGATCTGAGGCCCCATCATATATTTTTCATATTTATAGTCGCATGTATATTTAGAATTTATATTACTGTATAATAAAAATTATATTATATATTGCATCTCTTCATGTTAGTTACATAGATTTCTATTTCTATTCATAGTTTGGTATTATATTTTTGTATCTCTATATATTTATTATATATTTCTGTGTGTCAATTTACATTTCTATAGTACTTATATTATTTAAAATAAAACCCTGCCTCTAATGAAATAAAAAGCAAAGACACCCCTTTATTTAAAACACATTTAAAAGTTTAAAAATAATTTTGTTTGTCATAATTCTATTCACATCTATATTTGTAATTTTCATTTGTTATATTTATAGATATTATATATATTGGAGAGAATACCTTTTTATATAATAATAGATATTTTCTTTTGACACAATAGATTTCTTTTACTTATATTTATATGTATTAAATATTTATTGATATCGACATATATATATGGTATATTTGGATTTCTAGTTTTATATTTTTTATGAAATCTCCAGCCCATACCCCAACAAAAGCCAAACAATCCCCAATTTATTTAAACTATATTTAAACATAAATCCTGTCATGGCTGCATTGCACAGCAGTGCCCCAAACTAATCTGACACTTGCTCATCTCCTGGACCTGAAACTGAACCCGCTCACCTTGATCGCACCTGGCAGAACCATTTTCGTACCTTTTTCTGGCATATCTTGTTTTTGGTTTTTTTTGTCTTGAGTTTTTGTGGCCTTTATTGCCACTCTTTCTTGCCTTGTTTCTTGGGGCTTTTACTCCCTTTTTCCTTGATTTTTTTCTGGCATTTCTTGGGGTTTTTTCTTCATTTCTTCTTGCCCATCTTGTTGGGGTTTTTTTTGGTTTTTCCTTGCCCCCCTTTGGGTTTTTTTTTTCAGGTGTTTTTTGTTTTTTGTTGTTTTTTTTTTTTTTCCCTGGGTTTTTCTTGGCCTTTTTTTTTTTCTTTTCTGGATTTTTTCTTCCCCATCTTGGTTTTTTGTTCTGATTTTATTTCTTGCCCACTTTGGGGTTTTTCTCTGGTCTGTTTTCAGGGATTTTTCTTGCCCATCTTGGGTTCTTTTGTGGGTTTTTTTTTTTTTTTCTCTGCCTTTCTTACGGTTTTTTCTGTTTCTTTTTATTTTTTTTTTTCCTGGGATTTTTCTCCCCCATCTTGGGGGTTTATTCTGGACTTTTTCATGCCCATCTTGGGGTTTTCTTCTGCGTTTTTTTCTTGCCCATCTTGTTCTTGTTTTTGGTTTTTTTTTGTTTTTTTTTTTTTTTGTTTTCTTTATTTTGTTTTTTTCCTGTTTTTTTTTTTTTTCTGTGGTATTTCTGGGATTTTTCTTGCCCATCTTGGATTTTTCGGGGAGGGGAGGTTTCTCACCCATCTCGAGTTTTTTTTTTATGTGGGTTTGTTTTTTGTTGTTTTTTTTTTTTTTTTCTTTTTCGTTTTCTTTTTTGTTTTGTTTTTTTTTCCCCTAGGTTTCTCCTTGCCCTCCTCGTTTTTGGGTTTTTTGTCTGTCTTCCTTCCTCCCTTCCTGTCCTTCCTTCTTTCTTCCTTTCATTTCATTTCCTTTCCTTATTTTCTTTTATTCTTTTTCTTTCTTTCTTTCCCTGCATTTCTAATCTTGGTTTTCCTTTCTAGCTTTAGAATAAAAGAGCAGCAGTAGTAACTTTCAAGCTACCTGGGATTAAAAAAACTCCAAAACGAAAATGATTTAAAGAAAACGAGTTATTCCCTGGGAGCCTGAAATTTTCTACTGCTGACCCTGATATAGAGCTTTTATTCCTTCTTATAGATAGTTGATATTTTATACTTTATACAGCGCCCCCTGCCGTGTGCATGGGCGCACTGCAGGCACAGCGCTCCCTGCCGTCTGCACAGGCGCACTGCAGGCACAGCGCTGCGGCGTCGCCTTTTACGACAGTCGCGCTTTACGGCAGTCTTTACGGCAGTCGCGCTTTACGGCACCTTTTGCGACAGTCGCGCTTTACGGCACCTTTTGCGACAGTCGCGCTTCACAGCAGTCTTTGCAACAGCTTTGCTTTACGGCACCCTTTACGACAGTCGCGCTTTACGGCAGTCTTTACGACAGTCGCGCTTTACGGCACCTTTTACGACAGTCGCGCTTTACGGCACTCTTTACGACAGTCGCGCTTTACGGCACCTTTTACGACAGTCGCGCTTTACGGCACCTTTTACGACAGTCGCGCTTTACGGCACCTTTTACGACAGTTTTTTCTTGCCCATCTTGGCGTTTTTTCTGTTTTTTTTTTCTTGCCAGTCTTGGGGGGTTATTTCCAGATTGCTTCTTGCCCATCTTGGGGGATTTTTTCTGAGTTTTTTCCTGGATTGCTCTTGCCCATCCTTGGGTTTTTTTCCAGTTTTTTTTTCTGTTTTTTTTTTTTTTTTTTTTCTTGGTTTTTTAAGGTTTTTCTCTGGGCTATCTTGTTTTTTTTTCCTGGGAGTTTTCTCGCCCATCTTGGGGTTTTTTCCTTGGTTTTCTGTGGGTGTTTTCTGGGTTTTTTCTTGCCCATCTTGGGGTTTTTTTTCTTGTTTTTTTCCCTGTTTTTTTTTTTCCTGGTTTTCCCGGGGTTTTTTCTGGTCCATTCAGCATTTTTTTCCTGGGATTCTTCTTGCCGATCTTGGTGTTTTTTCTGGTTTTTCCTTGCCCCCTTGAGTTTTTTTTTTCAGTTTTTTTGTTTTTTTTTTTCCTGGGTTTTTCTTTTCTGGATTTTTTCTTCCCCATCTTGGTTTTTTGTTGTGATTTTTTTTCTTACCCATCTTGGGATTTTTCTCTGGTCTGTTTTCAGGGATTTTTCTTGCCCCTCTTGGTTTTTTTCTGTGTTTTTTTTTTTCCTCTGCCTTTCTTACATATTTTTCTGGTTTTTTTTGTTTTTTTTTTTTTTCTGGGCTTTTTCATGCCCATCTTGAGGTTTTCTTCTGTGTTTTTTTCTTGCCCTTGATGTTGTTTTATGGGTATTTTTGGTTTTGTCTTTATTTTGTTTTTTTCCTGTTTTTTTTTCTGTGGTATTTCTGGGATTTTTCTTGCCCATCTTGGATTTTTCGGGGGGGGGGGGGGGGGGTTTCCTCACCCATCCCGAGGTTTTTTTCTGTGGGTTTTTTTTTGGTTTTTTTTTCTTTTGTTTTTCTTTTTCCTAGGTTTCTCCTTGCCCTTCTAGTTTTTGGGTTTTTTTGTCTGTCTGTCTTTCTTTCTTTCTTTCTTTCTTTCTCTCTCTCTTTCTCTCTCTGCATTTCTAATCTTGGTTTTCCTTTCTAGCTTTAGAATAAAAAAGCAGCAGTAGTAACTTTCAGGCTACCTGGGAGTAAAAAAAACTCTTAAACGAAAATGATTTAAAGAAAACTATTCATTCCCTGGGAGCCTGAAATTTTCTACTGCTGCACTTGACAGAGAGCTTTTATCCCTTCTTATCGATAGTTGATATTTTATACTTTATACAGCGCCCCCTGCCGTCTGCACCGGCGCACTGCAGGCACAGCACTTCGCCGTCATTCAGTTCTGTTTAAACTCGGCTGAATGCGGCTTGGTTCGGCTCTTGGTCTAAACTCGTTTCAGTTCAGCTCTTCGGCTAAATTCGGTCGTATTCGGCACGTTGTCTAAATGCGGCTCAAGTCGGCTACAGTCTGCTATCGGTTCCAGTCGTCTATCATCGGCTCTTCGTGTAAACTCGGCTATTTTCGGCTGCACTGGGCTCTTCGGTTCAAGTTGGCTGTTTCCGGCCACGCTCGGCTCTTCGGTTCAAGTTGGCTGTTTCCGGCCACGCTCGGCTCTTCGGTTCAAGTTGGCTGTTTCCGGCCACGCTCGGCTCTTCGGTTCAAGTAGGCTGTTTCTGGCCACACTCGGCTCTTCGGAACAATTCAGCCCGGCTCGGCTGCCTCAGGGCAGGAAAGTGGACGCGAGAGGACCCCAGCACAGCGAGGCATTTACCCAGATGCCTGTAACAAACCCGCCAAAATACGCTTGCCCGCGGCGCCCCTGAGCCCACAGCATGTCTTGAGTACACATGAAACGCCACAAAAAAATCCGTCGGGGCCGCAATGACGTCGGTATTCCGTGCAGGCAGTCCAGCTACACCCACCCAGTCCTCCACTTCCCCGCCCTTTTCACCGCCATCTTGAGAAGGTCAACCAAAACTCCGTGACATCAGCCACGCGCCACTCCCAAGCTGGCGGCCTCTCGGTGCACGGCTGCAGTACCGCGCTCTGCCCACAAGGCGGCAGCACTGCCGCCCGCCCCAGCCGGGGGCGCAGCGCGCCTCGGGGCTGCAGAAGCGAAGGCGGCAATAAAGAACAGGGGCGACCCCTGCCGAAAACTGCTCTGAAATAAATGCCCCAAAACAACCGGGAAGAGGGAAAAAAAACCATCTGCCTCTAATCTAATAGGATAAAAGACAAAACAAAAACACTACACAAGAAAAAAAAAAAAAAAAAAAACCACAAAAAGACATCAATTTATTTTAAAAATACTTAAGTTTTTTTTTAAATATTTTTTCATATTAACATTCACATTTCTATTTACAATGTATATTGATGTACACTGTCCATTTATACATTTCTTTTTATAAATACATTTCTATTCCATATTGCATATATCCCTAAAACTTAAACGTATTTTTGTATTTTTATACATATTTTTACATAGTAAGTATATATTTCTGTTACGATTTTTACTTCTGTAACACTTGGATTATTTAAAATAAAACCTTTACCTCCATCCAAATTAAAGCCAAAAAGAACCCCTTTTTTCTAAAGTGTATTTAAATATTTTTTAAAATTCTATTTTTCAGGTCCATATTCACATGTACATTTAAAATGTATACTTATGTATACTGTTATTTGTATTCTTCATTACATCTCTTCCTGTTATTTGTGTTTCTTTGTATTTTGTGTTTATATATATTTATATCTTGTTTGTATATCTCAATATTTAGAAATATATGACAATAATATCTACACTCATATTATTTAAAATAAAAACCCTGCCTCTAACACAATACGACTAAAAAAGACCCCAACCCTTTATTTTAAACAAAATTTAAATAGGTTTTATCCTAATGTTCAATTTTTATATTCATATTTGTATTTATAATGTATATTTAATGTATATTGCTTACTTACACATTTATCTTTACCAATGTCTATTTAAAACTAAATTTATATTCTATATTAGATCTGATGCGAGTAGTTTTTCATAATTTTTATATCTTTTTATTCATATTTTTTTATATTTGATTAAATATTTCTGCGTCAAGATTTCTACTTCTGGAATTTTTACTACGGCAGCAGGCCATGCGGCAGGGCAGAACAGCTCCAGCACAAATGTGTGCACACACCCGTGACACAGAACGTGACAAACAGGGGGACATAAAACACAACACATCATGCTTGTGCTGAGGGGATTGAGGTGGGAAGGCAAAAGGGACCCCAAAGACACACTAGGGAACATGGCACACCGGACAACACGACAGAGACCAGAGCTGTTCTGCACTGCCCGCCTGAAAGCTGCCATCAAAAGCAGAGCCTCTCTCCCTTCAGCTGTCCTAAGAGGCCCTTGCAGAAGAGATTGCTTTCCCCTCTGCTCATTTGTAAATCTGTCCCAGGGATTCCCAACCTGCTACTCCGCCATCTCCAGGCCGTGGCCCCCGACTTATCTTTTGGATGATCAGTCATGAGAATCCACGCTGCACCTGAAATGAGTCTGCCTTGGAGGGCCTCGTGATGGCCTGTGAGCCTCTCGGTCAGCTGCAATAAAGAAAACCAAACCCAAAGTATGAGTCCAGAGTTATGTGGGCCAAATCCCTGCAAGTCAGCTACTTGCCCTTTCCTGAGCGTGCCTGGCTCCCTCAGGCTCCAGCTTCATCCTGATTCCAAGGCTGTGGCCTTCATTAGGGGTGGCACCTGGGTTAGAGAAAGGCAAAGTTAAATGGCATTCCTGTGAGTGCACTGGATGACCTTGTGTGCTCTAAGACATGGCAATGCCTCTGCTAGGCTTCTGAACAGCCTTGTGTGGGGGGGCCCTCAAATAAACACCCTTACTCACCCTGCTGCCTGCAAACCCCCCGCCAATAACTCCTAACTGGATACCTGCTCACCCTCCCTCTCCCAGTCACAATCCCCAACTCACCTGAAGCCTCAATCTCAAACATCATCCTTGACACTGGGAAGATCCCTCTTGGGACACAATGAATCTGCTGAAAAATTGTTGTGCTTGAGAGCTGAGCAATAACAACCACTTCTCTCCGCTGCTCACCTTGGCTGCTGGTATCCAGATTGACTTCCTAAAAGAAAGACAAAGAACAGTGCTGTAACACAGTCACCATACACACTTCTGCTGCAGAGACAAATGGGGCCTCACCTGCTCGGGGCAATCCCCTCACCTGGGATGGGGCCCTCTGGCACAGATTTAATCCATCTCAATCTGAAAAGAAAGTTAGGACAAGAGTCAAACTGTTGCAGGATAACTGATGAGCTCCAGATATGATGAGTCCATCTACAAAACCCATCTAGAGTCCAACTACACCCCACATTACACATTCCAGGTCCCCGGGCCCTCTCCTATTGCAGCTGGCTATGCGGCAGGGCAGAGCAGCCCCGTCCCAAATGCGTGCAGACACCCGTGACACAGGACACACAAGACATGACAAACACCGGGGACACAACAGGAATAGAAATCTCTTAGCAAGGAAAATGGCTGCAAGGACTGAGAGAACGCAAAAGAAGAAGAGTTGAAGATGACGGCGAGCTGATGAGGCTCAGAGAACCCTGGAGGAAGAAGATGCAAACGGAATGATTTATTCCAAAAACTGCAAAGATGGATGCTCGAGAATCCTACAGTCAGAACCCTCTCCCTAACATCACATCCTTACAAGTCCCAGTCTGCTATAATGGATCATTGCACAGCATGGCTGTCCGTACAGCTCAGAACAAGACCTGACAAGACATCTGACTGGATGCTTCTAAAGAGAGATGCATTTCTGATGCCTGTGTGAGCTCCCCAGTCAAAAGTTCTATGGCACGGGTGCCAGGGCGAGGAACACTGAGATCACGGATACTAGGAAAGGTTTCTGAGAGGCCCCTCGCAGGGCTAAGATAAGAGACATGAGATATCCAGACAACACACAATACACAAAAGACAAGTGACACGAGACACACCGGGACTGCTCTGCCCTGCTGCGCACCTCAGCACTGTGATCAAAAGGGAGACTTTGCTTTTATAGGGCCTAAGGGGCAACATCTTGGCTACCCTCATTGCCAGAGCCAACTCAGACCCCCAACTCAGGGAGTCCTGACCAAGCACCCCACGTTCATCTCCTCTGTGGGTCACAGCCCTCTACTTATCTCTCAGACATCTGGGGATGCTGGTCCCTGTCAGGTGTGAAGGAAGGCCACCTCGTCACCTGGGAAGGTCCTGCTGGCACCGGGCTGGGGTCTCTCAGACAGCTGGATTAAAGAGAACCAAACATCAGTGCCTGACCTTGGCACCGCATCGGTCAAAACCCCACCACTCTGCTACTCACAGTGCTCCTAAGAAGGCCCGGCACCTCCTAACCCTGACCCTCTGCATGCACACCTGAAAGAAAGTTAGAACATATGTCAAACACCTCCACAATAACTCACAAGCTTCAAACGCCCTATGTCAATCTAGGAACAGCATCTAGAGCCCAAGTACAGCCCACGCCACAAATTCCAACTCCCCATGGTTTGTCCTACTGAAGCACGCCATGCGGCAGGGCAGAACAGCTCCGGCAAAAATACCTGCAGACACCCGTGACACAGAACGTGACAAACAGGGGGACATGAAACACGACACATCATGCTTGTGGTGAGGGCCTCGAGGGGAAAAGGCAAAAGGGATCCCAAAGACACACCAGGGAACACGACACACACCGGAGCTGTTCTGCACTGCCCGCCTGAAAGCTGCCATCAAAAGCAGAGCCTCTCTCCCTTCAGCTGTCCTAAGAGGCCCTTGCAGAAGAGATTGCTTTCCCCTCTGCTCATTTGTAAATCTGTCCCAGGGATTCCCAACCTGCTACTCCGCCATCTCCAGGCCGTGGCCCCCGACTTATCTTTTGGATGATCAGTCATGAGAATCCACGCTGCACCTGAAATGAGTCTGCCTTGGAGGGCCTCGTGATGGCCTGTGAGCCTCTCGGTCAGCTGCAATAAAGAAAACCAAATCCAAAGTATGAGTCCAGAGTTATGTGGGCCAAATCCCTGCAAGTCAGCTACTTGCCCTTTCCTGAGCGTGCCTGGCTCCCTCAGGCTCCAGCTTCATCCTGATTCCAAGCCTGTGGCCTTCATTAGGGGTGGCACCTGGGTTAGAGAAAGGCAAAGTTAAATGGCATTCCTGTGAGTGCACTGGATGACCTTGTGTGCTCTAAGACATGGCAATGCCTCTGCTAGGCTTCTGAACAGCCTTGTGTGGGGGGGCCCTCAAATAAACACCCTTACTCACCCTGCTGCCTGCAAACCCCCCGCCAATAACTCCTAACTGGATACCTGCTCACCCTCCCTCTCCCAGTCACAATCCCCAACTCACCTGAAGCCTCAATCTCAAACATCATCCTTGACACTGGGAAGATCCCTCTTGGGACACAATGAATCTGCTGAAAAATTGTTGTGCTTGAGAGCTGAGCAATAACAACCACTTCTCTCCGCTGCTCACCTTGGCTGCTGGTATCCAGATTGACTTCCTAAAAGAAAGACAAAGAACAGTGCTGTAACACAGTCACCATACACACTTCTGCTGCAGAGACAAATGGGGCCTCACCTGCTCGGGGCAACCCCCTCACCTGGGATGGGGCCCTCTGGCACAGATTTAATCCATCTCAATCTGAAAAGAAAGTTAGGACAAGAGTCAAACTGTTGCAGGATAACTGATGAGCTCCAGATATGATGAGTCCATCTACAAAACCCATCTAGAGTCCAACTACACCCCACATTACACATTCCAGGTCCCCGGGCCCTCTCCTATTGCAGCTGGCTATGCGGCAGGGCAGAGCAGCCCCGTCCCAAATGCGTGCAGACACCCGTGACACAGGACACACAAGACATGACAAACACCGGGGACACAACAGGAATAGAAATCTCTTAGCAAGGAAAATGGCTGCAAGGACTGAGAGAACGCAAAAGAAGAAGAGTTGAAGATGACGGCGAGCTGATGAGGCTCAGAGAACCCTGGAGGAAGAAGATGCAAACGGAATGATTTATTCCAAAAACTGCAAAGATGGATGCTCGAGAATCCTACAGTCAGAACCCTCTCCCTAACATCACATCCTTACAAGTCCCAGTCTGCTATAATGGATCATTGCACAGCATGGCTGTCCGTACAGCTCAGAACAAGACCTGACAAGACATCTGACTGGATGCTTCTAAAGAGAGATGCATTTCTGATGCCTGTGTGAGCTCCCCAGTCAAAAGTTCTATGGCACGGGTGCCAGGGCGAGGAACACTGAGATCACGGATACTAGGAAAGGTTTCTGAGAGGCCCCTCGCAGGGCTAAGATAAGAGACATGAGATATCCAGACAACACACAATACACAAAAGACAAGTGACACGAGACACACCGGGACTGCTCTGCCCTGCTGCGCACCTCAGCACTGTGATCAAAAGGGAGACTTTGCTTTTATAGGGCCTAAGGGGCAACATCTTGGCTACCCTCATTGCCAGAGCCAACTCAGACCCCCAACTCAGGGAGTCCTGACCAAGCACCCCACGTTCATCTCCTCTGTGGGTCACAGCCCTCTACTTATCTCTCAGACATCTGGGGATGCTGGTCCCTGTCAGGTGTGAAGGAAGGCCACCTCGTCACCTGGGAAGGTCCTGCTGGCACCGGGCTGGGGTCTCTCAGACAGCTGGATTAAAGAGAACCAAACATCAGTGCCTGACCTTGGCACCGCATCGGTCAAAACCCCACCACTCTGCTACTCACAGTGCTCCTAAGAAGGCCCGGCACCTCCTAACCCTGACCCTCTGCATGCACACCTGAAAGAAAGTTAGAACATATGTCAAACACCTCCACAATAACTCACAAGCTTCAAACGCCCTATGTCAATCTAGGAACAGCATCTAGAGCCCAAGTACAGCCCACGCCACAAATTCCAACTCCCCATGGTTTGTCCTACTGAAGCACGCCATGCGGCAGGGCAGAACAGCTCCGGCAAAAATACCTGCAGACACCCGTGACACAGAACGTGACAAACAGGGGGACATGAAACACGACACATCATGCTTGTGGTGAGGGCCTCGAGGGGAAAAGGCAAAAGGGATCCCAAAGACACACCAGGGAACACGACACACACCGGAGCTGTTCTGCACTGCCCGCCTGAAAGCTGCCATCAAAAGCAGAGCCTCTCTCCCTTCAGCTGTCCTAAGAGGCCCTTGCAGAAGAGATTGCTTTCCCCTCTGCTCATTTGTAAATCTGTCCCAGGGATTCCCAACCTGCTACTCCGCCATCTCCAGGCCGTGGCCCCCGACTTATCTTTTGGATGATCAGTCATGAGAATCCACGCTGCACCTGAAATGAGTCTGCCTTGGAGGGCCTCGTGATGGCCTGTGAGCCTCTCGGTCAGCTGCAATAAAGAAAACCAAATCCAAAGTATGAGTCCAGAGTTATGTGGGCCAAATCCCTGCAAGTCAGCTACTTGCCCTTTCCTGAGCGTGCCTGGCTCCCTCAGGCTCCAGCTTCATCCTGATTCCAAGCCTGTGGCCTTCATTAGGGGTGGCACCTGGGTTAGAGAAAGGCAAAGTTAAATGGCATTCCTGTGAGTGCACTGGATGACCTTGTGTGCTCTAAGACATGGCAATGCCTCTGCTAGGCTTCTGAACAGCCTTGTGTGGGGGGGCCCTCAAATAAACACCCTTACTCACCCTGCTGCCTGCAAACCCCCCGCCAATAACTCCTAACTGGATACCTGCTCACCCTCCCTCTCCCAGTCACAATCCCCAACTCACCTGAAGCCTCAATCTCAAACATCATCCTTGACACTGGGAAGATCCCTCTTGGGACACAATGAATCTGCTGAAAAATTGTTGTGCTTGAGAGCTGAGCAATAACAACCACTTCTCTCCGCTGCTCACCTTGGCTGCTGGTATCCAGATTGACTTCCTAAAAGAAAGACAAAGAACAGTGCTGTAACACAGTCACCATACACACTTCTGCTGCAGAGACAAATGGGGCCTCACCTGCTCGGGGCAATCCCCTCACCTGGGATGGGGCCCTCTGGCACAGATTTAATCCATCTCAATCTGAAAAGAAAGTTAGGACAAGAGTCAAACTGTTGCAGGATAACTGATGAGCTCCAGATATGATGAGTCCATCTACAAATCCCATCTAGAGTCCAACTACACCCCACATTACACATTCCAGGTCCCCGGGCCCTCTCCTATTGCAGCTGGCTATGCGGCAGGGCAGAGCAGCCCCGTCCCAAATGCGTGCAGACACCCGTGACACAGGACACACAAGACATGACAAACACCGGGGACACAACAGGAATAGAAATCTCTTAGCAAGGAAAATGGCTGCAAGGACTGAGAGAACGCAAAAGAAGAAGAGTTGAAGATGACGGCGAGCTGATGAGGCTCAGAGAACCCTGGAGGAAGAAGATGCAAACGGAATGATTTATTCCAAAAACTGCAAAGATGGATGCTCGAGAATCCTACAGTCAGAACCCTCTCCCTAACATCACATCCTTACAAGTCCCAGTCTGCTATAATGGATCATTGCACAGCATGGCTGTCCGTACAGCTCAGAACAAGACCTGACAAGACATCTGACTGGATGCTTCTAAAGAGAGATGCATTTCTGATGCCTGTGTGAGCTCCCCAGTCAAAAGTTCTATGGCACGGGTGCCAGGGCGAGGAACACTGAGATCACGGATACTAGGAAAGGTTTCTGAGAGGCCCCTCGCAGGGCTAAGATAAGAGACATGAGATATCCAGACAACACACAATACACAAAAGACAAGTGACACGAGACACACCGGGACTGCTCTGCCCTGCTGCGCACCTCAGCACTGTGATCAAAAGGGAGACTTTGCTTTTATAGGGCCTAAGGGGCAACATCTTGGCTACCCTCATTGCCAGAGCCAACTCAGACCCCCAACTCAGGGAGTCCTGACCAAGCACCCCACGTTCATCTCCTCTGTGGGTCACAGCCCTCTACTTATCTCTCAGACATCTGGGGATGCTGGTCCCTGTCAGGTGTGAAGGAAGGCCACCTCGTCACCTGGGAAGGTCCTGCTGGCACCGGGCTGGGGTCTCTCAGACAGCTGGATTAAAGAGAACCAAACATCAGTGCCTGACCTTGGCACCGCATCGGTCAAAACCCCACCACTCTGCTACTCACAGTGCTCCTAAGAAGGCCCGGCACCTCCTAACCCTGACCCTCTGCATGCACACCTGAAAGAAAGTTAGAACATATGTCAAACACCTCCACAATAACTCACAAGCTTCAAACGCCCTATGTCAATCTAGGAACAGCATCTAGAGCCCAAGTACAGCCCACGCCACAAATTCCAACTCCCCATGGTTTGTCCTACTGAAGCACGCCATGCGGCAGGGCAGAACAGCTCCGGCAAAAATACCTGCAGACACCCGTGACACAGAACGTGACAAACAGGGGGACATGAAACACGACACATCATGCTTGTGGTGAGGGCCTCGAGGGGAAAAGGCAAAAGGGATCCCAAAGACACACCAGGGAACACGACACACACCGGAGCTGTTCTGCACTGCCCGCCTGAAAGCTGCCATCAAAAGCAGAGCCTCTCTCCCTTCAGCTGTCCTAAGAGGCCCTTGCAGAAGAGATTGCTTTCCCCTCTGCTCATTTGTAAATCTGTCCCAGGGATTCCCAACCTGCTACTCCGCCATCTCCAGGCCGTGGCCCCCGACTTATCTTTTGGATGATCAGTCATGAGAATCCACGCTGCACCTGAAATGAGTCTGCCTTGGAGGGCCTCGTGATGGCCTGTGAGCCTCTCGGTCAGCTGCAATAAAGAAAACCAAACCCAAAGTATGAGTCCAGAGTTATGTGGGCCAAATCCCTGCAAGTCAGCTACTTGCCCTTTCCTGAGCGTGCCTGGCTCCCTCAGGCTCCAGCTTCATCCTGATTCCAAGGCTGTGGCCTTCATTAGGGGTGGCACCTGGGTTAGAGAAAGGCAAAGTTAAATGGCATTCCTGTGAGTGCACTGGATGACCTTGTGTGCTCTAAGACATGGCAATGCCTCTGCTAGGCTTCTGAACAGCCTTGTGTGGGGGGGCCCTCAAATAAACACCCTTACTCACCCTGCTGCCTGCAAACCCCCCGCCAATAACTCCTAACTGGATACCTGCTCACCCTCCCTCTCCCAGTCACAATCCCCAACTCACCTGAAGCCTCAATCTCAAACATCATCCTTGACACTGGGAAGATCCCTCTTGGGACACAATGAATCTGCTGAAAAATTGTTGTGCTTGAGAGCTGAGCAATAACAACCACTTCTCTCCGCTGCTCACCTTGGCTGCTGGTATCCAGATTGACTTCCTAAAAGAAAGACAAAGAACAGTGCTGTAACACAGTCACCATACACACTTCTGCTGCAGAGACAAATGGGGCCTCACCTGCTCGGGGCAATCCCCTCACCTGGGATGGGGCCCTCTGGCACAGATTTAATCCATCTCAATCTGAAAAGAAAGTTAGGACAAGAGTCAAACTGTTGCAGGATAACTGATGAGCTCCAGATATGATGAGTCCATCTACAAAACCCATCTAGAGTCCAACTACACCCCACATTACACATTCCAGGTCCCCGGGCCCTCTCCTATTGCAGCTGGCTATGCGGCAGTGCAGAGCAGCCCCGTCCCAAATGCGTGCAGACACCCGTGACACAGGACACACAAGACATGACAAACACCGGGGACACAACAGGAATAGAAATCTCTTAGCAAGGAAAATGGCTGCAAGGACTGAGAGAACGCAAAAGAAGAAGAGTTGAAGATGACGGCGAGCTGATGAGGCTCAGAGAACCCTGGAGGAAGAAGATGCAAACGGAATGATTTATTCCAAAAACTGCAAAGATGGATGCTCGAGAATCCTACAGTCAGAACCCTCTCCCTAACATCACATCCTTACAAGTCCCAGTCTGCTATAATGGATCATTGCACAGCATGGCTGTCCGTACAGCTCAGAACAAGACCTGACAAGACATCTGACTGGATGCTTCTAAAGAGAGATGCATTTCTGATGCCTGTGTGAGCTCCCCAGTCAAAAGTTCTATGGCACGGGTGCCAGGGCGAGGAACACTGAGATCACGGATACTAGGAAAGGTTTCTGAGAGGCCCCTCGCAGGGCTAAGATAAGAGACATGAGATATCCAGACAACACACAATACACAAAAGACAAGTGACACGAGACACACCGGGACTGCTCTGCCCTGCTGCGCACCTCAGCACTGTGATCAAAAGGGAGACTTTGCTTTTATAGGGCCTAAGGGGCAACATCTTGGCTACCCTCATTGCCAGAGCCAACTCAGACCCCCAACTCAGGGAGTCCTGACCAAGCACCCCACGTTCATCTCCTCTGTGGGTCACAGCCCTCTACTTATCTCTCAGACATCTGGGGATGCTGGTCCCTGTCAGGTGTGAAGGAAGGCCACCTCGTCACCTGGGAAGGTCCTGCTGGCACCGGGCTGGGGTCTCTCAGACAGCTGGATTAAAGAGAACCAAACATCAGTGCCTGACCTTGGCACCGCATCGGTCAAAACCCCACCACTCTGCTACTCACAGTGCTCCTAAGAAGGCCCGGCACCTCCTAACCCTGACCCTCTGCATGCACACCTGAAAGAAAGTTAGAACATATGTCAAACACCTCCACAATAACTCACAAGCTTCAAACGCCCTATGTCAATCTAGGAACAGCATCTAGAGCCCAAGTACAGCCCACGCCACAAATTCCAACTCCCCATGGTTTGTCCTACTGAAGCACGCCATGCGGCAGGGCAGAACAGCTCCGGCAAAAATACCTGCAGACACCCGTGACACAGAACGTGACAAACAGGGGGACATGAAACACGACACATCATGCTTGTGGTGAGGGCCTCGAGGGGAAAAGGCAAAAGGGATCCCAAAGACACACCAGGGAACACGACACACACCGGAGCTGTTCTGCACTGCCCGCCTGAAAGCTGCCATCAAAAGCAGAGCCTCTCTCCCTTCAGCTGTCCTAAGAGGCCCTTGCAGAAGAGATTGCTTTCCCCTCTGCTCATTTGTAAATCTGTCCCAGGGATTCCCAACCTGCTACTCCGCCATCTCCAGGCCGTGGCCCCCGACTTATCTTTTGGATGATCAGTCATGAGAATCCACGCTGCACCTGAAATGAGTCTGCCTTGGAGGGCCTCGTGATGGCCTGTGAGCCTCTCGGTCAGCTGCAATAAAGAAAACCAAACCCAAAGTATGAGTCCAGAGTTATGTGGGCCAAATCCCTGCAAGTCAGCTACTTGCCCTTTCCTGAGCGTGCCTGGCTCCCTCAGGCTCCAGCTTCATCCTGATTCCAAGGCTGTGGCCTTCATTAGGGGTGGCACCTGGGTTAGAGAAAGGCAAAGTTAAATGGCATTCCTGTGAGTGCACTGGATGACCTTGTGTGCTCTAAGACATGGCAATGCCTCTGCTAGGCTTCTGAACAGCCTTGTGTGGGGGGGCCCTCAAATAAACACCCTTACTCACCCTGCTGCCTGCAAACCCCCCGCCAATAACTCCTAACTGGATACCTGCTCACCCTCCCTCTCCCAGTCACAATCCCCAACTCACCTGAAGCCTCAATCTCAAACATCATCCTTGACACTGGGAAGATCCCTCTTGGGACACAATGAATCTGCTGAAAAATTGTTGTGCTTGAGAGCTGAGCAATAACAACCACTTCTCTCCGCTGCTCACCTTGGCTGCTGGTATCCAGATTGACTTCCTAAAAGAAAGACAAAGAACAGTGCTGTAACACAGTCACCATACACACTTCTGCTGCAGAGACAAATGGGGCCTCACCTGCTCGGGGCAATCCCCTCACCTGGGATGGGGCCCTCTGGCACAGATTTAATCCATCTCAATCTGAAAAGAAAGTTAGGACAAGAGTCAAACTGTTGCAGGATAACTGATGAGCTCCATATATCCTGTGTCCATCTACAAATCCCATCTAGAGTCCAACTACACCCCACATTACACATTCCAGGTCCCCGGGCCCTCTCCTATTGCAGCTGGCTATGCGGCAGGGCAGAGCAGCCCCGTCCCAAATGCGTGCAGACACCCGTGACACAGGACACACAAGACATGACAAACACCGGGGACACAACAGGAATAGAAATCTCTTAGCAAGGAAAATGGCTGCAAGGACTGAGAGAACGCAAAAGAAGAAGAGTTGAAGATGACGGCGAGCTGATGAGGCTCAGAGAACCCTGGAGGAAGAAGATGCAAACGGAATGATTTATTCCAAAAACTGCAAAGATGGATGCTCGAGAATCCTACAGTCAGAACCCTCTCCCTAACATCACATCCTTACAAGTCCCAGTCTGCTATAATGGATCATTGCACAGCATGGCTGTCCGTACAGCTCAGAACAAGACCTGACAAGACATCTGACTGGATGCTTCTAAAGAGAGATGCATTTCTGATGCCTGTGTGAGCTCCCCAGTCAAAAGTTCTATGGCACGGGTGCCAGGGCGAGGAACACTGAGATCACGGATACTAGGAAAGGTTTCTGAGAGGCCCCTCACAGGGCTAAGATAAGAGACATGAGATATCCAGACAACACACAATACACAAAAGACAAGTGACACGAGACACACCGGGACTGCTCTGCCCTGCTGCGCACCTCAGCACTGTGATCAAAAGGGAGACTTTGCTTTTATAGGGCCTAAGGGGCAACATCTTGGCTACCCTCATTGCCAGAGCCAACTCAGACCCCCAACTCAGGGAGTCCTGACCAAGCACCCCACGTTCATCTCCTCTGTGGGTCACAGCCCTCTAC
The DNA here is from genome assembly GCF_035770615.1 of Melospiza melodia melodia. Lineage (NCBI taxonomy): Eukaryota > Metazoa > Chordata > Aves > Passeriformes > Passerellidae > Melospiza > Melospiza melodia. The sequence continues at coordinate 83,630 of NW_026948548.1, forward strand.
TTATCTCTCAGACATCTGGGGATGCTGGTCCCTGTCAGGTGTGAAGGAAGGCCACCTCGTCACCTGGGAAGGTCCTGCTGGCACCGGGCTGGGGTCTCTCAGACAGCTGGATTAAAGAGAACCAAACATCAGTGCCTGACCTTGGCACCGCATCGGTCAAAACCCCACCACTCTGCTACTCACAGTGCTCCTAAGAAGGCCCGGCACCTCCTAACCCTGACCCTCTGCATGCACACCTGAAAGAAAGTTAGAACATATGTCAAACACCTCCACAATAACTCACAAGCTTCAAACGCCCTATGTCAATCTAGGAACAGCATCTAGAGCCCAAGTACAGCCCACGCCACAAATTCCAACTCCCCATGGTTTGTCCTACTGAAGCACGCCATGCGGCAGGGCAGAACAGCTCCGGCAAAAATACCTGCAGACACCCGTGACACAGAACGTGACAAACAGGGGGACATGAAACACGACACATCATGCTTGTGGTGAGGGCCTCGAGGGGAAAAGGCAAAAGGGATCCCAAAGACACACCAGGGAACACGACACACACCGGAGCTGTTCTGCACTGCCCGCCTGAAAGCTGCCATCAAAAGCAGAGCCTCTCTCCCTTCAGCTGTCCTAAGAGGCCCTTGCAGAAGAGATTGCTTTCCCCTCTGCTCATTTGTAAATCTGTCCCAGGGATTCCCAACCTGCTACTCCGCCATCTCCAGGCCGTGGCCCCCGACTTATCTTTTGGATGATCAGTCATGAGAATCCACGCTGCACCTGAAATGAGTCTGCCTTGGAGGGCCTCGTGATGGCCTGTGAGCCTCTCGGTCAGCTGCAATAAAGAAAACCAAATCCAAAGTATGAGTCCAGAGTTATGTGGGCCAAATCCCTGCAAGTCAGCTACTTGCCCTTTCCTGAGCGTGCCTGGCTCCCTCAGGCTCCAGCTTCATCCTGATTCCAAGGCTGTGGCCTTCATTAGGGGTGGCACCTGGGTTAGAGAAAGGCAAAGTTAAATGGCATTCCTGTGAGTGCACTGGATGACCTTGTGTGCTCTAAGACATGGCAATGCCTCTGCTAGGCTTCTGAACAGCCTTGTGTGGGGGGGCCCTCAAATAAACACCCTTACTCACCCTGCTGCCTGCAAACCCCCCGCCAATAACTCCTAACTGGATACCTGCTCACCCTCCCTCTCCCAGTCACAATCCCCAACTCACCTGAAGCCTCAATCTCAAACATCATCCTTGACACTGGGAAGATCCCTCTTGGGACACAATGAATCTGCTGAAAAATTGTTGTGCTTGAGAGCTGAGCAATAACAACCACTTCTCTCCGCTGCTCACCTTGGCTGCTGGTATCCAGATTGACTTCCTAAAAGAAAGACAAAGAACAGTGCTGTAACACAGTCACCATACACACTTCTGCTGCAGAGACAAATGGGGCCTCACCTGCTCGGGGCAATCCCCTCACCTGGGATGGGGCCCTCTGGCACAGATTTAATCCATCTCAATCTGAAAAGAAAGTTAGGACAAGAGTCAAACTGTTGCAGGATAACTGATGAGCTCCAGATATGATGAGTCCATCTACAAAACCCATCTAGAGTCCAACTACACCCCACATTACACATTCCAGGTCCCCGGGCCCTCTCCTATTGCAGCTGGCTATGCGGCAGGGCAGAGCAGCCCCGTCCCAAATGCGTGCAGACACCCGTGACACAGGACACACAAGACATGACAAACACCGGGGACACAACAGGAATAGAAATCTCTTAGCAAGGAAAATGGCTGCAAGGACTGAGAGAACGCAAAAGAAGAAGAGTTGAAGATGACGGCGAGCTGATGAGGCTCAGAGAACCCTGGAGGAAGAAGATGCAAACGGAATGATTTATTCCAAAAACTGCAAAGATGGATGCTCGAGAATCCTACAGTCAGAACCCTCTCCCTAACATCACATCCTTACAAGTCCCAGTCTGCTATAATGGATCATTGCACAGCATGGCTGTCCGTACAGCTCAGAACAAGACCTGACAAGACATCTGACTGGATGCTTCTAAAGAGAGATGCATTTCTGATGCCTGTGTGAGCTCCCCAGTCAAAAGTTCTATGGCACGGGTGCCAGGGCGAGGAACACTGAGATCACGGATACTAGGAAAGGTTTCTGAGAGGCCCCTCGCAGGGCTAAGATAAGAGACATGAGATATCCAGACAACACACAATACACAAAAGACAAGTGACACGAGACACACCGGGACTGCTCTGCCCTGCTGCGCACCTCAGCACTGTGATCAAAAGGGAGACTTTGCTTTTATAGGGCCTAAGGGGCAACATCTTGGCTACCCTCATTGCCAGAGCCAACTCAGACCCCCAACTCAGGGAGTCCTGACCAAGCACCCCACGTTCATCTCCTCTGTGGGTCACAGCCCTCTACTTATCTCTCAGACATCTGGGGATGCTGGTCCCTGTCAGGTGTGAAGGAAGGCCACCTCGTCACCTGGGAAGGTCCTGCTGGCACCGGGCTGGGGTCTCTCAGACAGCTGGATTAAAGAGAACCAAACATCAGTGCCTGACCTTGGCACCGCATCGGTCAAAACCCCACCACTCTGCTACTCACAGTGCTCCTAAGAAGGCCCGGCACCTCCTAACCCTGACCCTCTGCATGCACACCTGAAAGAAAGTTAGAACATATGTCAAACACCTCCACAATAACTCACAAGCTTCAAACGCCCTATGTCAATCTAGGAACAGCATCTAGAGCCCAAGTACAGCCCACGCCACAAATTCCAACTCCCCATGGTTTGTCCTACTGAAGCACGCCATGCGGCAGGGCAGAACAGCTCCGGCAAAAATACCTGCAGACACCCGTGACACAGAACGTGACAAACAGGGGGACATGAAACACGACACATCATGCTTGTGGTGAGGGCCTCGAGGGGAAAAGGCAAAAGGGATCCCAAAGACACACCAGGGAACACGACACACACCGGAGCTGTTCTGCACTGCCCGCCTGAAAGCTGCCATCAAAAGCAGAGCCTCTCTCCCTTCAGCTGTCCTAAGAGGCCCTTGCAGAAGAGATTGCTTTCCCCTCTGCTCATTTGTAAATCTGTCCCAGGGATTCCCAACCTGCTACTCCGCCATCTCCAGGCCGTGGCCCCCGACTTATCTTTTGGATGATCAGTCATGAGAATCCACGCTGCACCTGAAATGAGTCTGCCTTGGAGGGCCTCGTGATGGCCTGTGAGCCTCTCGGTCAGCTGCAATAAAGAAAACCAAATCCAAAGTATGAGTCCAGAGTTATGTGGGCCAAATCCCTGCAAGTCAGCTACTTGCCCTTTCCTGAGCGTGCCTGGCTCCCTCAGGCTCCAGCTTCATCCTGATTCCAAGCCTGTGGCCTTCATTAGGGGTGGCACCTGGGTTAGAGAAAGGCAAAGTTAAATGGCATTCCTGTGAGTGCACTGGATGACCTTGTGTGCTCTAAGACATGGCAATGCCTCTGCTAGGCTTCTGAACAGCCTTGTGTGGGGGGGCCCTCAAATAAACACCCTTACTCACCCTGCTGCCTGCAAACCCCCCGCCAATAACTCCTAACTGGATACCTGCTCACCCTCCCTCTCCCAGTCACAATCCCCAACTCACCTGAAGCCTCAATCTCAAACATCATCCTTGACACTGGGAAGATCCCTCTTGGGACACAATGAATCTGCTGAAAAATTGTTGTGCTTGAGAGCTGAGCAATAACAACCACTTCTCTCCGCTGCTCACCTTGGCTGCTGGTATCCAGATTGACTTCCTAAAAGAAAGACAAAGAACAGTGCTGTAACACAGTCACCATACACACTTCTGCTGCAGAGACAAATGGGGCCTCACCTGCTCGGGGCAACCCCCTCACCTGGGATGGGGCCCTCTGGCACAGATTTAATCCATCTCAATCTGAAAAGAAAGTTAGGACAAGAGTCAAACTGTTGCAGGATAACTGATGAGCTCCAGATATGATGAGTCCATCTACAAAACCCATCTAGAGTCCAACTACACCCCACATTACACATTCCAGGTCCCCGGGCCCTCTCCTATTGCAGCTGGCTATGCGGCAGGGCAGAGCAGCCCCGTCCCAAATGCGTGCAGACACCCGTGACACAGGACACACAAGACATGACAAACACCGGGGACACAACAGGAATAGAAATCTCTTAGCAAGGAAAATGGCTGCAAGGACTGAGAGAACGCAAAAGAAGAAGAGTTGAAGATGACGGCGAGCTGATGAGGCTCAGAGAACCCTGGAGGAAGAAGATGCAAACGGAATGATTTATTCCAAAAACTGCAAAGATGGATGCTCGAGAATCCTACAGTCAGAACCCTCTCCCTAACATCACATCCTTACAAGTCCCAGTCTGCTATAATGGATCATTGCACAGCATGGCTGTCCGTACAGCTCAGAACAAGACCTGACAAGACATCTGACTGGATGCTTCTAAAGAGAGATGCATTTCTGATGCCTGTGTGAGCTCCCCAGTCAAAAGTTCTATGGCACGGGTGCCAGGGCGAGGAACACTGAGATCACGGATACTAGGAAAGGTTTCTGAGAGGCCCCTCGCAGGGCTAAGATAAGAGACATGAGATATCCAGACAACACACAATACACAAAAGACAAGTGACACGAGACACACCGGGACTGCTCTGCCCTGCTGCGCACCTCAGCACTGTGATCAAAAGGGAGACTTTGCTTTTATAGGGCCTAAGGGGCAACATCTTGGCTACCCTCATTGCCAGAGCCAACTCAGACCCCCAACTCAGGGAGTCCTGACCAAGCACCCCACGTTCATCTCCTCTGTGGGTCACAGCCCTCTACTTATCTCTCAGACATCTGGGGATGCTGGTCCCTGTCAGGTGTGAAGGAAGGCCACCTCGTCACCTGGGAAGGTCCTGCTGGCACCGGGCTGGGGTCTCTCAGACAGCTGGATTAAAGAGAACCAAACATCAGTGCCTGACCTTGGCACCGCATCGGTCAAAACCCCACCACTCTGCTACTCACAGTGCTCCTAAGAAGGCCCGGCACCTCCTAACCCTGACCCTCTGCATGCACACCTGAAAGAAAGTTAGAACATATGTCAAACACCTCCACAATAACTCACAAGCTTCAAACGCCCTATGTCAATCTAGGAACAGCATCTAGAGCCCAAGTACAGCCCACGCCACAAATTCCAACTCCCCATGGTTTGTCCTACTGAAGCACGCCATGCGGCAGGGCAGAACAGCTCCGGCAAAAATACCTGCAGACACCCGTGACACAGAACGTGACAAACAGGGGGACATGAAACACGACACATCATGCTTGTGGTGAGGGCCTCGAGGGGAAAAGGCAAAAGGGATCCCAAAGACACACCAGGGAACACGACACACACCGGAGCTGTTCTGCACTGCCCGCCTGAAAGCTGCCATCAAAAGCAGAGCCTCTCTCCCTTCAGCTGTCCTAAGAGGCCCTTGCAGAAGAGATTGCTTTCCCCTCTGCTCATTTGTAAATCTGTCCCAGGGATTCCCAACCTGCTACTCCGCCATCTCCAGGCCGTGGCCCCCGACTTATCTTTTGGATGATCAGTCATGAGAATCCACGCTGCACCTGAAATGAGTCTGCCTTGGAGGGCCTCGTGATGGCCTGTGAGCCTCTCGGTCAGCTGCAATAAAGAAAACCAAATCCAAAGTATGAGTCCAGAGTTATGTGGGCCAAATCCCTGCAAGTCAGCTACTTGCCCTTTCCTGAGCGTGCCTGGCTCCCTCAGGCTCCAGCTTCATCCTGATTCCAAGCCTGTGGCCTTCATTAGGGGTGGCACCTGGGTTAGAGAAAGGCAAAGTTAAATGGCATTCCTGTGAGTGCACTGGATGACCTTGTGTGCTCTAAGACATGGCAATGCCTCTGCTAGGCTTCTGAACAGCCTTGTGTGGGGGGGCCCTCAAATAAACACCCTTACTCACCCTGCTGCCTGCAAACCCCCCGCCAATAACTCCTAACTGGATACCTGCTCACCCTCCCTCTCCCAGTCACAATCCCCAACTCACCTGAAGCCTCAATCTCAAACATCATCCTTGACACTGGGAAGATCCCTCTTGGGACACAATGAATCTGCTGAAAAATTGTTGTGCTTGAGAGCTGAGCAATAACAACCACTTCTCTCCGCTGCTCACCTTGGCTGCTGGTATCCAGATTGACTTCCTAAAAGAAAGACAAAGAACAGTGCTGTAACACAGTCACCATACACACTTCTGCTGCAGAGACAAATGGGGCCTCACCTGCTCGGGGCAATCCCCTCACCTGGGATGGGGCCCTCTGGCACAGATTTAATCCATCTCAATCTGAAAAGAAAGTTAGGACAAGAGTCAAACTGTTGCAGGATAACTGATGAGCTCCAGATATGATGAGTCCATCTACAAATCCCATCTAGAGTCCAACTACACCCCACATTACACATTCCAGGTCCCCGGGCCCTCTCCTATTGCAGCTGGCTATGCGGCAGGGCAGAGCAGCCCCGTCCCAAATGCGTGCAGACACCCGTGACACAGGACACACAAGACATGACAAACACCGGGGACACAACAGGAATAGAAATCTCTTAGCAAGGAAAATGGCTGCAAGGACTGAGAGAACGCAAAAGAAGAAGAGTTGAAGATGACGGCGAGCTGATGAGGCTCAGAGAACCCTGGAGGAAGAAGATGCAAACGGAATGATTTATTCCAAAAACTGCAAAGATGGATGCTCGAGAATCCTACAGTCAGAACCCTCTCCCTAACATCACATCCTTACAAGTCCCAGTCTGCTATAATGGATCATTGCACAGCATGGCTGTCCGTACAGCTCAGAACAAGACCTGACAAGACATCTGACTGGATGCTTCTAAAGAGAGATGCATTTCTGATGCCTGTGTGAGCTCCCCAGTCAAAAGTTCTATGGCACGGGTGCCAGGGCGAGGAACACTGAGATCACGGATACTAGGAAAGGTTTCTGAGAGGCCCCTCGCAGGGCTAAGATAAGAGACATGAGATATCCAGACAACACACAATACACAAAAGACAAGTGACACGAGACACACCGGGACTGCTCTGCCCTGCTGCGCACCTCAGCACTGTGATCAAAAGGGAGACTTTGCTTTTATAGGGCCTAAGGGGCAACATCTTGGCTACCCTCATTGCCAGAGCCAACTCAGACCCCCAACTCAGGGAGTCCTGACCAAGCACCCCACGTTCATCTCCTCTGTGGGTCACAGCCCTCTACTTATCTCTCAGACATCTGGGGATGCTGGTCCCTGTCAGGTGTGAAGGAAGGCCACCTCGTCACCTGGGAAGGTCCTGCTGGCACCGGGCTGGGGTCTCTCAGACAGCTGGATTAAAGAGAACCAAACATCAGTGCCTGACCTTGGCACCGCATCGGTCAAAACCCCACCACTCTGCTACTCACAGTGCTCCTAAGAAGGCCCGGCACCTCCTAACCCTGACCCTCTGCATGCACACCTGAAAGAAAGTTAGAACATATGTCAAACACCTCCACAATAACTCACAAGCTTCAAACGCCCTATGTCAATCTAGGAACAGCATCTAGAGCCCAAGTACAGCCCACGCCACAAATTCCAACTCCCCATGGTTTGTCCTACTGAAGCACGCCATGCGGCAGGGCAGAACAGCTCCGGCAAAAATACCTGCAGACACCCGTGACACAGAACGTGACAAACAGGGGGACATGAAACACGACACATCATGCTTGTGGTGAGGGCCTCGAGGGGAAAAGGCAAAAGGGATCCCAAAGACACACCAGGGAACACGACACACACCGGAGCTGTTCTGCACTGCCCGCCTGAAAGCTGCCATCAAAAGCAGAGCCTCTCTCCCTTCAGCTGTCCTAAGAGGCCCTTGCAGAAGAGATTGCTTTCCCCTCTGCTCATTTGTAAATCTGTCCCAGGGATTCCCAACCTGCTACTCCGCCATCTCCAGGCCGTGGCCCCCGACTTATCTTTTGGATGATCAGTCATGAGAATCCACGCTGCACCTGAAATGAGTCTGCCTTGGAGGGCCTCGTGATGGCCTGTGAGCCTCTCGGTCAGCTGCAATAAAGAAAACCAAATCCAAAGTATGAGTCCAGAGTTATGTGGGCCAAATCCCTGCAAGTCAGCTACTTGCCCTTTCCTGAGCGTGCCTGGCTCCCTCAGGCTCCAGCTTCATCCTGATTCCAAGCCTGTGGCCTTCATTAGGGGTGGCACCTGGGTTAGAGAAAGGCAAAGTTAAATGGCATTCCTGTGAGTGCACTGGATGACCTTGTGTGCTCTAAGACATGGCAATGCCTCTGCTAGGCTTCTGAACAGCCTTGTGTGGGGGGGCCCTCAAATAAACACCCTTACTCACCCTGCTGCCTGCAAACCCCCCGCCAATAACTCCTAACTGGATACCTGCTCACCCTCCCTCTCCCAGTCACAATCCCCAACTCACCTGAAGCCTCAATCTCAAACATCATCCTTGACACTGGGAAGATCCCTCTTGGGACACAATGAATCTGCTGAAAAATTGTTGTGCTTGAGAGCTGAGCAATAACAACCACTTCTCTCCGCTGCTCACCTTGGCTGCTGGTATCCAGATTGACTTCCTAAAAGAAAGACAAAGAACAGTGCTGTAACACAGTCACCATACACACTTCTGCTGCAGAGACAAATGGGGCCTCACCTGCTCGGGGCAACCCCCTCAACGGGATGGGGCCCTCTGGCACAGATTTAATCCATCTCAATCTGAAAAAAAAAAATAGGACAAGAGTCAAACTGTTGCAGGATAACTGAGGGGCTCCATATATCCTGTGTCCATCTACAAATCCCATCTAGAGTCCAACTACACACCACATTACACATTCCAGGTCCCCGGGCCCTCTCCTATTGCAGCTGGCTATGCGGCAGGGCAGAGCAGCTCCGGCACATACGTGTGCTGACACCCGTGACACAGGACAGACAGGACAGGACAGGACAGACAACAGGGACACAACAGGAACAAAAATCTCTTGGCAAGGAAAATGGCTGCAAGGACTGAGAGAATGCAAAAGGAGATGACTGAGTTCAAACTGACAGTCAGATGATGAGGCTCAGAGAACCCTGAAGGAAGAAGATGCTAACTGAAGGATTTATTCCAAGAACAGCAAAGATCGATGCCCAGGAATCCTATGGTCAGAAGCCTCTGCCTGCCCTCACATTCTTTCAAGTCCTAATCCACCAAAATGGATCCAGGTGGGGCATGGCTGTCCCTACAGCTCAGAACAAGACCTGACAAGACATCTGACTGGATGCTTCCAAAGAGAGAACTTCTGACTGGAGAGCTCAGACAGGTGTCAGATTCGCATCTATGGCCTGGGTGCCAGGCCTAGGAATGCAGAGATCACAGATGCCAACAATGATGCCTGGGTGTCTGACAGGCCCCCCAAAGGCTAACGTAAAAGAAACAGGATACACAAACAACACACAATGCACAATAGACAAGTGACATGAGACACACCGGGACTGCTCTGCCCTGCACACCTCAGCACTGGGATCAAAAGTGAGACGTGGCTTTTATGGGGCCTATGGGGCCACTTCATGGACACCCCCCAACTCCAAATTGGACTCAAAAACCCCTCCCAGTAATTCCCAAACCAGCACCATGCCTTCATCCCCTCTGTGGGTCACAGCCCTCTTATCTCTCAGACATCTGGAGATGCTGGTCCCTGTCAGGTGCAAAGAAAGGCCACCTCGTCAGCTGGGAAGGTCCTACTGGCACCGGGGCTGGGGTCTCTCAGACAGCTAGATTAAAGAGAACCAAACATCAATGCCTGACCTTGGCACCGCATCGGCCAAAACCCCACCACTCTGCTACTCACCACGCTCCTAAGAAGGCCCGGCACCTCCTAACCCTGACCCTCTGCCACACCTGGAATGCATCTGCACCTGAAAGAAAGTTAGAACATATGTCAAACACCACCAGGGTAAATCACAAGCTGCAAACACCTTATGTCAATCTAGGAACAGCATCTAGAGCCCAAGTACAGACCACATTACAAATTCCAACTCCCCAGGCTTGTCCTACTGCAGCAGGCCATGCGGCAGGGCAGAACAGCTCCGGCACAAATGTGTGCACACACCCGTGAAACAGAACGTGACAAACAGGGGGACATGAAACACGACACATCATGCTTGTGCTGAGGGGTTTGAGGGGAAAAGGCAAAAGGGACCCCAAAGACACACTAGGGAACACAGCACACCGGACAACACGACAAACACCGGAGCTGTTCTGCACTGCCTGCCTGAAAGCTGCCATCAAAAGTAGAGCCTCTCCCTTTAGCTGTCCTAAGAGGCCTTTGGAGAAGAATGCTTTTCCCTTTGCTAATTTCTAAATCTGCCCCAAGAACTCCCAACCCACTATTCTCTCATCTCCAGGCCGTGGCCCTCAACTTATCTTTTGGATGATCGGTGATGGGAATCCACGCTGCACCTGAAATGAGTCTGCCTCGGAGGGCTCTGGGATGGCCTATGAGCCTCTCGGTCAGCTGCAATAAAGAAAACCAAAACCAAAGTGTGAGTCCAGAGTTACGTGGGCCAAATCCCACCAAGGCAGCTACTTGCCCTTTCCTGAGCGTGCCTGGCTCCCTCAGGCTCCAGCTTCATCCTGATTCCAAGGCTGTGGCCTTCATTAGGGGTGGCACCTGGGTAAGAGAAAGGCAAAGTTAAATGGCATTGCTGTGAGTGCAGTGGATGACCTTGTGTGCTGCAAGACATGGGAATGCCTCTGCTAGGCTTCTGAACAGCCTTGTGGGGGGGGGGGGGCGCTCAAATAAACAAATAAACACCCTTTCTCACCCTGCTGCCTGCAAACCCCCTCCCAAGAACTCCTAACTGGATACCTGATCACCCTCCCTCTCCCAGTCACAATCCTCAACTCACCTGAAGCCTCAATCTCAAACATCATCCTTGACACTGGGAAGATCTCTCTTGCAACACGATGAATCTACTGAAAAATTGTTGTGCTTGAGAGCTGAGCAATAACAACCACTTCTCTCCACTGCTCACCTTGACTGACGTCCTAAAAAGAAAGACAAAGAACAGTGCTGTAACACAGTCACCATACACACTTCTGCTGCAGAGACAAATGGGGCCTCACCTGCTCGGGGCAATCCCCTCACCCGGGACGGGGCCCTCTGGCACAGATTTAATCCATCTCAATCTGAAGAAAAAATTAGGACAAGAGTCAAACAGTTGCAGGATAACTGAGGAGCTCCAGATATCCTGTGTCCATCTACAAATCCCACCTAGAGTCCAACTACACCCCACATTACACATTCCAAGTCCCTGGGACTTCTCCTATCGCACCAGGCTGTGTGGCAGGGCAGAGCAGCTCCGGCACATACGTGTGCTGACACCCGTGACACAGGACAGACAGGACAGGACAGGACAGGACAAACACTGGGGACACAACAGGAACAGAAATCTCTTAGCAAGGAAAATGGCTGCAAGGACTGAGAGAACGCAAAAGAAGAAGAGTTGAAGCTGACGGTCAGCTGATGAGGCTCAGAGAACCCTGGAGGAAGAAGATGCAAACGGAATGATTTATTCCAAAAACTGCAAAGATGGTGGCTCGGGAATCCTACAGTCAGAATCCTCTCCCTAACCTCACATCCTTACAAGTCCTAGTCTGCTATAATGGATCATTGCACAGCATGGCTGTCCGTACAGCTCAGAACAAGACATGACAAGACATCTGACTGGACGCTTCTAAAGAGAGATGCATTTCTGATGCCTGTGTGAGCTCCCCAGTCAAAAGTTCTATGGCACGGGTGCCAGGGCGAGGAACACTGAGATCACGGATGCTAGGAAAGGTTTCTGAGAGGCTCCTCACAGGGCTAAGATAAGAGACATGAGATATCCAGACAACACACAATACACAAAAGACAAGTGACACGAGACACACCGGGACTGCTCTGCCCTGCTGCGCACCTCAGCACTGTGATCAAAAGGGAGATGTTGCTTTTATGGGGCCTAAGGGCCACATCTTGGCTACCCTCATTGCCAGAGCCAACTCAGACCCCCACCTCAGGGAGTCCTGACCCAGCACCCCACGTTCATCTCCTCTGTGGGTCACAGCCCTCTACTTATCTCTCAGACATCAGGGGATGCCAGTCTGTGTCAGGTGCAAAGAAAGGCCACCTCGTCACCTGGGAAGGTCCTGCTGGCACCGGGCTGGGGTCTCTCAGACAGCTGGATTAAAGAGAACCAAACATCAGTGCCTGACCTTGGCACCGCATCGGTCAAAACCCCACCACTCTGCTACTCACAGTGCTCCTAAGAAGGCCCGGCACCTCCTAACCCTGACCCTCTGCCACACATGGAATGCATCTGCACCTGAAAGAAAGTTAGAACATATGTCAAACAACACCAGGATAACTCAAAAGCTGCGAACACCTTATGTCAATCTAGGAAGAGCAGCTAGAGCCCAAGTACAGCCCACGCCACAAATTCCAACTCCCCATGGTTTGTCCTACTGAAGCACGCCATGCAGCAGGGCAGAACAGCTCCGGCAAAAATACCTGCAGACACCCGTGACACAGAACGTGACAAACAGGGGGACATGAAACACGACACATCATGCTTGTGGGTGAGGGTCTCGAGGGAAGAGGGCAAAAGGCACCCCAAAGACACACTAGGGAAGACGGCACACACCGGAGCTGTTCTGCACTGCCCACCTGAAAGCTGCCATCAAAAGTAGAGCCTCTCCCTTTAGCTGTCCTAAGAGGCACTTGGAGAAGAATGCTTTTCCCTTTGCTAATTTCTAAATCTGCCCCAAGAACTCCCAACCCACTATTCTCTCATCTCCAGGCCGGGGCCCTCAACTTATCTTTTGGATGATCGGCGATGTGGAACCACTTTGCACCTGAAATGCGTCTGCCTCGGAGGGCCTCGTGAGCGCCTATGAGCCTCTTGGTCAGCTACAATAAAGAAAACCAAAACCAAAGTGTGAGTCCAGAGTTATGTGGGCCAAATCCCTGCAAGTCAGCTACTTGCCCTTTCCTGAGCGTGCCTGGCTCCCTCAGGCTCCAGCTTCATCCTGATTCCAAGGCTGTGGCCTTCATTAGGGTTGGTACCTGGGTAAGAGAAAGGCAAAGTTAAATGGCATTGCTGTGAGTGCAGTGGATGACCTTGTGTGCTGCAAGACATGGGAATGCCTCTGCTAGGCTTCTGAACAGCCTTGTGTGGGAGGGCCCTCAAATAAACAAATAAACACCCTTTCTCACCCTGCTGCCTGCAAACCCCCTCCCAAGAACTCCTAACTGGATACCTGATCACCCTCCCTCTCCCAGTCACAATCCTGAATCACCTGAAGCCTCAATCTCAAACATCATCCTTGACACTGGGCAGATCTCTCTTGCGACACGATGAATCTTCTGAAAAATTGTTGTGCTTGAGAGCTGAGCAATAACAACCACTTCTCTCCGCTGCTCACCTTGGCTGCTGGTATCCAGATTGATTTCCTAAAAAGAAAGACAAAGAACAGTGCTGTAACACAGTCACCATACACACTTCTGCTGCAGAGACACACGGGGCCTCACCTGCTCGGGGCAATCCCCTCACCCGGGATGGGGCCCTCTGGCACAGATTTAATCCATCTCAACCTGAGGAAAAAATTAGGACAAGAGTCAAACAGTTGCAGGATAACTGAGGAGCTCCAGATATCCTGTGTCCATCTACAAATCCCACCTAGAGTCCAACTACACCCCACATTACACATTGCAAGTCCCTGGGACTTCTCCTATCGCACCAGGCTGTGCGGCAGGGCAGAGCAGCTCCGGCACATACGTGTGCTGACACCCGTGACACAGGACAGACAGGACAGGACAGGACAGACAACAGGGACACAACAGGAACAGAAATCTCTTGGCAAGGAAAATGGCTGCAAGGACTGAGAGAATGCTAAGAGAGATGACTGAGTTCAAACTGACGGTCAGCTGATGAGGCTCAGAGAACCCTGGAGGAAGAAGATGCTAACTGAATGATTTATTCCAAGAACAGCAAAGATCGATGCCTAGGAATCCTATGGTCAGAATCCTCTGCCTGCCCTCACATTCTTACAAGTCCTAATCCACCATAATGGATCCAGGTGGGGCATAGCTGTCCAGACAGCTCAGAACAAGACCTGACAAGACACCTGACTGGATGCTTCCAAAGAGAGAAGAGAGTCTGATGCCTGTCTGAGCTCCCCAGTCAAAAGTTCTATGGCCTGGGTGCCAGGCCAAGGAATGCAGAGATCACAGATGCTAACAATGATGCCAAGGTTTCTGACAGGCCCCCCTAAGGTAAAAGACATGGCATACACAAACAACACATAATGTACAACAGACAAAGGACACGAGACACACCGGGACTGCTCTGCCCTGCACACCTCAGCACTGGGATCAAAAGTGAGACGTGGCTGTTATGGGGCCTAAGGGGCCACTTCATGAACACCCCCTACCTCCAAATTGGACTCAAAAACCCCTCCCAGTAGTTCCCAAACCAGCACCATGCCTTCATCCCCTCTGTGGGTCACAGCCCTCTACTTATCTCTCAGACATCAGGGGATGTCAGTCTGTGTCAGGTGCATAGAAAGGCCACCTCGTCACCTGGGAAGGTCCTGCTGGCACTGGGCTGGTGTCTCTCAGGTGTCAGCTACAATAAAGAAAACCAAAACCAAAGTGTGAGTCCAGAGTTATGTTGGCCAAATCCCACCAAGGCAGCTACTTGCTTTTTCCTGAGTATGCCTGGCTGCCTCAGGCTCCAGCTTCATCCTGATTCCAAGGCTGTGGCCTTCATTAGGGGTGGCAGCTGGGTAAGAGAAAGGCAAAGTTAAATGGCATTGCTGTGAGTGCAGTGGATGACCTTGTGTGCTGTATGGGAATGCCTCTGCTAGGCTTCTGAACAGCCTTGTGTGGGAGGGCCCTCAAATAAACAAATAAACACCCTTTCTCACCCTGCTGCCTGCAAACCCCCTCCCAAGAACTCCTAACTGGATACCTGATCACCCTCCCTCTCCCAGTCACAATCCTGAATCACCTGAAGCCTCAATCTCAAACATCATCCTTGACACTGGGCAGATCTCTCTTGCGACACGATGAATCTTCTGAAAAATTGTTGTGCTTGAGAGCTGAGCAATAACAACCACTTCTCTCCGCTGCTCACCTTGGCTGCTGGTATCCAGATTGATTTCCTAAAAAGAAAGACAAAGAACAGTGCTGTAACACAGTCACCATACACACTTCTGCTGCAGAGACTCACGGGGCCTCACCTGCTCGGGGCAATCCCCTCACCCGGGATGGGGCCCTCTGGCACAGATTTAATCCATCTCAACCTGAGGAAAAAATTAGGACAAGAGTCAAACAGTTGCAGGATAACTGAGGAGCTCCAGATATCCTGTGTCCATCTACAAATCCCACCTAGAGTCCAACTACACCCCACATTACACATTGCAAGTCCCTGGGACTTCTCCTATCGCACCAGGCTGTGCGGCAGGGCAGAGCAGCTCCGGCACATACGTGTGCTGACACCCGTGACACAGGACAGACAGGACAGGACAGGACAGACAACGGGGACACAACAGGAACAGAAATCTCTTGGCAAGGAAAATGGCTGCAAGGACTGAGAGAATGCTAAGAGAGATGACTGAGTTCAAACTGACGGTCAGCTGATGAGGCTCAGAGAACCCTGGAGGAAGAAGATGCTAACTGAAGGATTTATTCCAAGAACAGCAAAGATCGATGCCTAGGAATCCTATGCTCAGAATCCTCTGCCTGCCCTCACATTCTTACAAGTCCTAATCCACCATAATGGATCCAGGTGGGGCATAGCTGTCCAGACAGCTCAGAACAAGACCTGACAAGACACCTGACTGGATGCTTCCAAAGAGAGAAGAGAGTCTGATGCCTGTCTGAGCTCCCCAGTCAAAAGTTCTATGGCCTGGGTGCCAGGCCAAGGAATGCAGAGATCACAGATGCTAACAATGATGCCAAGGTTTCTGACAGGCCCCCCTAAGGTAAAAGACATGGCATACACAAACAACACATAATGCACAACAGACAAAGGACACGAGACACACCGGGACTGCTCTGCCCTGCACACCTCAGCACTGGGATCAAAAGTGAGACGTGGCTGTTATGGGGCCTAAGGGGCCACTTCATGAACACCCCCTACCTCCAAATTGGACTCAAAAACCCCTCCCAGTAGTTCCCAAACCAGCACCATGCCTTCATCCCCTCTGTGGGTCACAGCCCTCTACTTATCTCTCAGACATCAGGGGATGTCAGTCTGTGTCAGGTGCATAGAAAGGCCACCTCGTCACCTGGGAAGGTCCTGCTGGCACTGGGCTGGTGTCTCTCAGGTGTCAGCTACAATAAAGAAAACCAAAACCAAAGTGTGAGTCCAGAGTTATGTGGGCCAAATCCCACCAAGGCAGCTACTTGCTTTTTCCTGAGTATGCCTGGCTGCCTCAGGCTCCAGCTTCATCCTGATTCCAAGGCTGTGGCCTTCATTAGGGGTGGCAGCTGGGTAAGAGAAAGGCAAAGTTAAATGGCATTGCTGTGAGTGCAGTGGCTGATCTTGTGTGCTGTATGGGAATGCCTCTGCTAGGCTTCTGAACAGCCTTGTGTGGGAGGGCCCTCAAATAAACAAATAAACACCCTTTCTCACCCTGCTGCCTGCAAACCTCCCCCCTTCCACAATAACTCCTAACTGGATACCTGATCACCCTCCCTCTCCCAGTCACAATCCTCAACTCATCAGAAGCCTGAGTCTCAAACATCATCTTGGACACTGGGCAGATCCCTCTGAAGACATGATGAATCTGCTGAGAATTTGTTGTGCTTGACACAGCTTGGAATTTCAGGGAGTCTCACTCCTCAATTTAACAAAAAAAAAAAAAAACAAAAAAAAAAAAAAAAAAAAAAAAAAAAAAAAAACTAAACCAGAAAACAAAAATAAAAAACCCAAAACACCTAAATCCCCACAAAAAATAAAAAAAAAAATACAGAAACCACCAAAAAATCAAAGAAAGCAACGAAAACCAACCAAAAACCCCAAAAAGAAAACCTAAGAAACCAAAATTTCCACCAAAAAAAAATCCAACAACAAAAAAAAAAAAAAAAAAAAAAACAGAGCAAAACCAAAAATTACAAAGGCACTTTACCACCCCTAAACACAAAACCCAAAATCACAAACCTAAACATTCCCTGTGTTCTATGCTGTTTTCTTCACAGAATCTTCCAAGCCTCTGTGCTTCAGATGCCCAGAAACACTTGCTGAAAACAAGCTGAGATGAGCTGAAAGAGCCTCTTCCCTAAAATGAGGAGAGCTCTTGCCCCAGCACATCCCAGAGAGGGTATGAAGCCCCTCAGCCACGGCTGGGGTTAATAACCCCTGATTGTGCCCCGCCTCTCGTTCCCATGGCACCCAGGAAAAGGGAGGGGGCAATCCCACCAAGCCCTCAGAGCAGCTGCAGCTGTTTGGCTCCTCTGACTCACATTCAAGGGCAGTAAAGGGCTTGTCATAGAAGAAAGTTCTTCAGAAGAATAGCAGTACTTTCTTTTTTGCAACAACTACCTGGAGCAGAAGAACAGAAAACTGGCAAGATATAAAACTTTGTGGTAAGGTTACATAGCTGGATAAATTGGGTAATTGAGTAATTTGCTGTTACCTTACATAATTATTCTGTGTTTAACAAAAGCCATCTAATAAATTCACACCCAAAACTCCAGCAGCCCAGCTGGCCCTACCAAATCTCTATGTTTATGCATACAGTAAACAAAACCAAAATCCCAGTAATACCTATCAGAAGTCTGTGAAAGAAATCTATTGAAATTGATCCTACCTCAAATACAAAACAACCGATGCAAAGTTAGCTTCACTCAAAAAACAATTTACACAGAGCTAATAACACCAAGAAATAAAACAACACACCATATACCAGCAAAGAATATAATAGTGAAGAAAAAAGAAACCACTTTTTTTTTTTTTAATTTAAACTAACTTCTTTTATTAGCTAGAACAAAAGCTTCCCAAATTCCTTACAACTTCTGAGTTTCCATCCAAGCAAAAAGCAAAATTCGTGCACTTGTGCGTTCGATGCTCCTGTCAGATTCTCTGTTTCTCTCCACATCTTCTTACACTTTCAGTCTTCACGCTGTGCTGCCGTGATGAGTTTGACGGAAGAATTGGTAAACGTTAGGAGAGGATTTCCCTGCCTCCCTCCCCAAAGCTGGTTTCCTTAGTGCATTTCACTCAATCCCAAGCCGGCAATGATGCACGCTCACCTCAAGGCTCACAGCTGCTCGGCTAAACTCGGCTGTAATCGGCTAAACTCGGCCACTGTCATCTGCATTCGGCCAGACTCGACCCTTCGGCACAGCTCGGCTCGCTTCGGCCGAACTCGGAGCCGCTCAGTGCGCTCGGCGCGGCTCGGCTCGCTTCGGCCGAACTCGGAGCCGCTCTCTGCGCTCGGGCCACCTCGGCTCGCTTCGGCCGAACTCGGTACCGCTCTGTGCGCTCGGCGCGGCCCGGCTCGCTTCGGCCCAACTCGGAGCCGCTCTCTGCGCTCGGCGCGCCTCGGCTCGCCTCGCTTCGGCCGAACTCGGAGCCTCTCCGTGCGCTCGGTGCGGCTCGGCTCGCTTCGGCCGAACTCGGAGCCGCTCTCCGCGCTCGGCGCGGCTCGGCTCGCTTCGGCCAAACTCGGAGCCTCTCCGTGCGCTCGGTGCGGCTCGGCTCGCTTCGGCCGAACTCGGAGCCGCTCTCTGCGCTCGGCGCGGCTCGGCTCGCTTCGGCCGAACTCGGAGCCGCTCTCTGCGCTCGGCGCGGCCCGGCTCGCTTCGGCCCAACTCGGAGCCGCTCTCTGCGCGTTCGGCTGAGCTCGGCTCCCTGAGGGCGGGCAAGCGGCGGCGCCTCGCGTTAAACTCGCCCGGCTCGGGGCTCTCCTGCTGCCGCGTCCCGCGGGCGGCCCGGCCATCGCACGGACACGATCGGGAGCGCGGCGTGGCACAGGAGCTCATTGGGCTGTGACCGCACTCGCGCTAATTAGCGCTCACGAGAGCAGCGGGCTCGGTTCGGCTGAGCTCGGCTCGGTTCAGGCAGCCTCGCAAGCCTGGCCTCGGTTCGCTCGAGGCCGTCAGGTTCGGCCGGTCTCGCCTTGGTTCGGCTGAGCTCGTTCCATTCGGCCGAAGGAGGCGTTGTTCGCTCGTGTTTTTATAAATATCTTTCTATATTGACTGTATAATTCTATATTTAGTTTTATACTTCTATAATACTTCCATTATTCCAAATAAAAACCCCGTCTCTAACCAAATATATAAAAAAACCCCTTCTTTTAAAGGATATTGAAATATTTTTTATTTATACTTTGTATAATTATACATTCATATTTTAATTTATCGTTTCTTTGGATGTATTACATTAATTATGATATATATATACAATTTTAAAATAGATTTAAATTAGTATTTAAATTATGTATAATATCTACTGCTACAACTAATTTTTTCTTATATTTTTAATTTTTATATTTATCTGTATGTATTTATTATATATTTCTAAACTTAGATTTCTACCTTTATATTATTTGTATTTATAATTTTTACAATCAAAACCCTGCCTATTGACCAATAAAGAAAACCTGCTTTATTTAAGTATTTTAAAAATATTTTCATGTTTATAATTTTCATATTTATAATTTGTTCAATATTAGATGAGAACACACCTGCTCCTGCACCGCAGTGGGGCTCCCTCTCCTGGGGACCTTGGGGTGCCCCAACGGCATCAGAGCCCAGAGTCTTCACCCCCTTCTCCTCTGTTTAGAAAGTACACTGGAACTTTTTTCTGGAAACAAAGACATTACCTAAATCCTCTCCCCGTGTCCTAGACAGATGGATATTCAGTTATTAGTTGGCTGGGCAGCAGTTTCTTAAATAGAATGATAATCAAGATGTGAACATTTCAGCTACAAGCAAATAGGCAAATCTGAACAAGGTACTGGTGGGCGACCACTGAAGTTATTTTGAAGGAATTTTTTAAACAATAAAATACTGATACCACAAAAATAAAGCAAAAAGCTAACTACTGGCTAAGAATGAAGGAAAAATTAACTTTTGACAGCAACAACATTCCAACCACACAGGCTTTTTCCCAATGTCATACCTTATAACTACCTCTCTTGGGAATTCTCATCACGTATCCCAAAAGGAATAAATACCTCAGAGCGTCCTAAAGCAAAAAGTAGCACACATGAGCTCCTCACACTCCCGGGAGGCCGGCACAGCGTGCACTGAGTCTGCAACAAATTCTGCTCACTGAGGGTCTGCAAACAAAGGTTCAACTGATGAACTGAACTGATTTTAAAGGGAGGTTTTCTAAGCACAGAAGCACAACAAAGAACAAGCAAAAACAATTCTTAAAAACAACCTGCAAGTTTTGTTTAGCATATATGCAACTGATTTCCACCCTGTGGCTTCTCACTTTGATTTGTCTGTAGGTTCAGGAAGATGACAATGCACACACTGCCTTCCCTGAGCCCCCCACAGCAGCTGAGCGCTGCTCCGTGTGCTCAGATCATCAGGAACTGGATTGCACGTGCCCGGATGGACTGGAACTGCTCTGCTGCAGATTCAGGAGACGATGGCAGAGAGGGGCTGGCCGAGGCGTCGTCCCAATTCCATTTCTGTGTGACAAGAAGCGGTTTGTTCCCAACGGGTGCAACAATCCCCAGCTCGCTTCCATGGTGAGTACCGATGGCACACAAATGGCAGCCTGAGGAAATCGTATTCTGGGCTCTAAGTGCTTGGGATGGGGTCTGATTTTTTGTTTTGCATCTGGATGATGATTAGTACGACAGGGCCCTGATTGATGACATGGCAGCACAGAATTAAAAACTCCTCGACAGGATTACATCGACTTCTAGGAAAAGACAAAAGCCTAGGACCCTTCTGAAATCTATTTTTAATGCGAAGCACACGGATTGTCACTATGCTGCGCCTTCCAGCTTTTCAAAGCAGCTTACTTCTGAAGACCAGAAAACATTTATTTCTACAGAAACAATGGGCAACCCCCAGGCTAATCTCAGCACTACTGTTTAATAGGGGATCTGCCAGCATGCCAGTCCAGCTTCAAGTGTGCTTTATTTCAGTCTAACATCCCCTCAAAATTCTTCTCACATCTCCCAACACTGACATCTTATTTTCCCCTAAAGCTTCTCATCATTAGCAATTTCCAAGTAACATGGTATTTTTACAACATTCAAAAATGTCATGCTGGACTGTGCTAGAGAGTAATTTGCATATATAAGCTTAGCAAAGTTTGAATTGACTTGTCCAGAGAAAAAACCTACAAGTGAACACCTACACCTGCCTACAAAGAGCTAACAAGCCCCTGGCAGCTGCCAGCATCAAAGCACAGCGGATGTTTCTAATACAGGGTAAGGATAACAATATCACCTTCTGTTCTCTCCAGCTTCTTTTCCCTGCAGTCGTATTTTGCTTCTTATGATTTTTTTAGTCTCTGTATCTTCTTGGACAGCACCGAGCCCGACGACGAGGATATGAGAGTCTTTCCCTGTCGGACGGAGAGAACCAGGAAAACAGTTAAAATAAGAACAGGGCAGTTTGAAATTCATACTTGCAACGAGAAGCAGCGCCTAACAAACAGAACAAAAGTAAACAAAGCATGGTACCTCCCTGGGGACAGAAGACTTATAAACTCTCCAGAATTTACAATTCTAGCGACCATCCCCTTCAGGACAGCAGCCAAGTGTCCCATGGGGTGGTGCTGCACCAAAGAACCATCTGAGAGGTTCCAAAGAGTGAAATGCACAATATTTTGCAAAGACAAAAAATCTTGCAAAATAACAAAAATACAATAGATGTAAACTACAGGGTAAGAGTACAAGTGTTCACTTTAAGAGCTGGAACCATCCAGGTGAGCACCTGATAAATGGATCCTCACAGGAGTTTGAACCCTTCAGGACACAGAAGGGTTTTCCCCAGAAACTTCACAGACTGAGTTTTGATAGAAGTACACTTGCCAGACCCTCAGAAACGTCACCCATTCTCCAGGTGTCTGGAGAGAACTGCAAATGGCTCTCACGTAGTTTGAGCTAGTTGTGTAAGGTCTCAGGGTGAATTTCACCAGATGCAACCAAACTGGGCAACTCCCAGTGGGACAGAAGGAACACAAAGCTTGGGTAAGCAGAGCTGCAGCAAATACTGAGGAAACAAACATAACAGCGTAAAAAATAATAAACCATCCTTTTTTTTCCCTCTTGCTTTTGTTTTTTTCTTATTCAGATCAGCACAGCAATTAAAGAGAACGTGAAAAACTCACCATTACTGAACATTTCATCATCTGTAAGCTGAGCATCCTTAGCATAGAGGACTCCAAAGTTAAAATTCACCGATCCCTGGGAAATAAAACCAAATATCGTATGGTAAACAATCAAACAGCAGTCAAAAAAATTTGTTTCCTCTAAGGACTATCTGGTATGTATGTATCTTTGCATTACACATTAGAACATACACTTTATACCATCTCCTAATAGGTAATAATTTACCTTTGAACTTTGTTAGTATAGCATGAATTTTTAACTTAAACTGGTGATCTATTATTATTAAGTTGGTGCTTAAAGTTATTTCTGCTGTCACGTTCAAAAAAACATGAATTTTTTTTACTGGAATGAGCAATTGATTTCAAAGTCATCAAAAGCCCACCAAAACACAAAGCTGGGTTCACTGGACGGGTCTGTGAGCTAGAAGTAGTTAGGCTTGTACTTCCCTCTTGCTCTTCCAGAACCAATAAATCCTGTCAACAAAACCAGGATCTTTAGCCCGCTGCTGTGAAAGATTCTACAAGGATGATGGTTTGATTTGTGTTT
Organism: Melospiza melodia melodia; assembly: GCF_035770615.1. Taxonomy (NCBI): domain Eukaryota; kingdom Metazoa; phylum Chordata; class Aves; order Passeriformes; family Passerellidae; genus Melospiza; species Melospiza melodia. Next base: position 106,531 of record NW_026948548.1, read on the forward strand.
AGAAGTTTTGATTTGAAATGGCCAGTCCAATGGATAAAGACAGTTTAGGTAGTATTACATTGCTATTATTATTTTTACTATTACTACTGCTATTGTTATCATCTGCTACTGGAAGAAACAAACCAGTAGTACCTATACTTAATTACTTTTATTTCCAGGAAATAATAAAGAAAAAGAACCAAACCAAAAAAAGTCACTTCCTACCTTTTATATCAAGGGATGAAAAATTTCTCTTGGGCTCTTCTCCAATTTATCAAGACTCATAGCAATGAAAGGCAAACAAAACAGCGCTTTATAGAAGGCCAAGTGCACGTTTCAAGGCTGAACCACCAACTGATTGCAGTGACAGCAGTTACAACATGAATCCTTCCTAGAGCCTCTGTGAAATGGAATGTTCTGTGGAACTGCCGTTTCTTTCCCAAAATACTAACTTCCAACACTTCCTAAACGTATTTTGTATTTTAAAACCACAGAAGTTAGTGAGACTCTGTGCGGAGATCAGGTTTAAATTTATTTCCTTCCAAAGCACAGAGCTCTGTTCCATCACCCTTCCCTTTGGCTCTACACTGAATTATGGTGAGCATTTGAGGACTGCTCAATAATCGATTCTATTTCTCTCTTTTTCTAGTTCTCTCTATTCCTAAATCATTCAAGACAAGTCAAATGAAAAATGACAAGTTCAGCATCAGAGTCACACTTTTTCCCTTTGTCTGCTCAAGAACAGGCTCTAAATCCACTTATTGCTGCCTTCAACGATTCAGACTTGCAAAACCATTCTTACATGTTTTACAGCTTTATCATACAACCCACAGAACGCAAGCTCTGAATTACAGGAAAAGGTACACAGGCAAATATCTAAAGGGATCACTTATTTGTAAATACATACCTTGATAGAGAGCCCACTGAGAACCTTTCTGTGGGACTCTAAGGGACGCATGCTTTCTGAGCACCCTGTAAACAAGAAAAGCTACGATATATTACAGGACATCCCCACTTTTTCTACATATTCAAATAGAATTTTTAATAAAAACAGTTCAGTTACAAAAGAAGGAAGAAAACCAAGCTAATTTTACTCAGCTGTATTTACTGCCGATTTAGAGAAAAATGCCGGGCCGCGTCGGCCGTTGCGTCACACGCCGCGCCGGCAGCAGGGCCTGCCGGGAGTTGGAGTCTCGGGCTGACAGCCACTCACGTGCCGCGTCAGCCGCTGCGTCACACGCCGCGCCGGCAACAGGGCCTGCCGGGAGTTGTAGTCTCGGGCTGACAGCCACGGCTCCGTCCCCCGCCACCGGGAGCTGCAGTCCCTCCTGGGCATCAAACGGGTCCTTCGCCCCAGGGCGGGGAAGGACCTGAGGCAGCACCGCTCCTCCCGGATGCCCTCTCTTTTTTCCTCCAACTCTTTTTACTTTTTTCACTCTGTTTTTTTTTTCACCACTTCCCTTCCCCCTTGCTCTCCTGCTTCCTTTCATTTCCTTTCCTTTCCTTCCCTTCCCTTTGCCTTTCTTCTATTTCTGATCTTGGTTTACTTTTCCACCTTCAGAATAAAAAAGCAGCAGTAGAAACTTTCAGGCTACCCGGGAGTAAAAATAAAACTCCAAAACGAAAATGCTTTAAAGAAAATGATTTATTCCCTGGGAGCCTGAAATTTTCTACTGCTGCATGTGACACAGAGCTTTTATTCCTTCTTATAGATAGTTGATATTTTATATATATTTATAGTTTATGTTGATGCATTATATTAATAACTACATATAATATGCACCTTATTCAAAAAATATACGGGAATTATTTTTTAAATTATTTACCATATCTACTGCTACAACTTATTTTTCCTTATATTTCTAATTTTTATATAAATCTTTAATGTGTTTATGATATATTTCTATACTTATATTTCTACCTTTATATTATTTGTATTTGTAATTTTTACACTAAAACCCCTGCTTTGGCAAAGAAAAAACAAAACCATCCATTATTTTAAACTACCTAAATTTTTTTTATATTTATATTTATCATAATATACAACAAATGATAGATATAAGTAGATAGATATATCACACCCGCATTTATATCTATTTTATATCCATTTCCTATAATATTTTTCATAAAATATATGCAGTATTACGTGTATTATATATTGTATCAATTTATGTTATTTTACATTTACAATTTATTATTAATTTTTTATAGATCTGCATATAGTTGCAATACACTTATATATTTGTATTTTTGCTTGGCTTGTATTTACATTTATATTCTCTATTCATATATCTATAAACATACACAATACTCTATTAAAATTAGAGTAACTTATTGTAACATATAATGACTTATGTTACATGTTAAATTTTAAAAATTGACCGAATATATAAAAATAAAATTGGCTCATTCCCATTGCTACACATCTATTTCTTTTGTTTCAATATAGTTAGAGTCATAATTGCATATTTAAAATCCAATTCCTAAATGAAATGACAAAACAAACAGCATCAAATTCTCACCAATATCTTCCAAAAACATCAAGATACCTCCAACAGCCAAACAAGTGTCAGCGAAAAAACCAAGAACACTCTTTTCAATACCAATTCTCATCACGACAGAAAAATGGAACCAAAATAAAAGAAAATCCTATAGAAACACACACAGCAAATTACAAAAAGTACTAAAAAAAAGTCAAACCAATCTACTCAACTCAAGCCAGTGCCGCTCACCCTGAACGACATTACTAAAAAAGAAAAAACCAACAAAATTCTACCTCTACACTAACTCAAGGAATAAACAATCCTCTGTAAAAATAACTTTAAAACCTGAACTAATTAACAAAATGGAAAAACATCTCAACCACTAAAAACTAAGAAATTAACTACCCAAATAAATAAATAGTTTTAAAAACCACCATATAAATACCCATGTTCCCAAAATAAACCCTGATAAACAATACTCAAAAAAATTAAAAGACAACAACAACAACAACAAAAAAAAAGAAAATAAAGAAACCAACAAGAATAATACCAAAAACCAGATAAACTTAAAACTGCAACAAAAAAATTATTCCCAACTGAATAAACCCATAGTGCCTCAAGCTATCAAAATAAAAATACCACCTAGAAACAAACACAAAGACTAAAGACAAACGTAACCATAAACAATGTCCCCCAAATTACCCGTAACCATAAAACATACACTACAATCAAATAAACCAACCAAATAAAAGCCCTGGAAGACGATAAACACACATGCAATTATAAAGATTAAAAACCCGCTGCTATGAACGACACGACGCTACCTCAAGCCCTCCAAAACAAACACTACAGACTCACGCTAATAAAAGCCACCGCAACAGAATTAAAATCCGAACCGCTGCTTCACGCTATGACCCGTAAAAATCATTGCACGCCCTTCTAAACATAATACCCCGGGAAAAAAAAAAAAACTCCGACTACAAAACTCAATCCAAAACAAACCATTATCATCCCTACCGGCACCGAGAACCGTGCCCACTCAGGAAGAACACCGTATCCCTTAGCGTACACCCGCTGCAAACCGAACACAGCGATGCAATCAACGCCTCCAAAGCGCCTCCGAGCCACGGCACCGCCGAACTATGAGCGGCCAAACCCCGCGCTCGCTGCCAGCCCCGGACGGAGCGCGGCTCCCGGCAGGAAAGCGGCTCCTGCGGCGGCCGCTCCGGCACGCGGGGCCGGCGCCGTCCCGGGGAGCCCCGCCCGCTGCCCCTGCCCGGCGGGGCCGGCACCGGGCCCGGGGCTACCGGCGGCGCCCGAGCCCCGCGCCTGGAGCGGACGGAGCGGCCAGCACCGCCCGGGCCGGTGCAGCAGCGCCCGCGCCGCCTCTGCCGCCCTTGGCCGGCCCGGCCTGGCTCCGCTCGGCTCCGCATGGCTCGCACCGGCGCAGCTCCGCCACTGCCGCCCTGGCCGCGCCAAAACCCCGTGCGCCCCGGCAGCTGCTCGGGCCGTGCCAGCAGCACTCCCGAGCGGGAACGTTCCGGGCCGGGAACGTTCCGGGCCGGGCCGCGGGCACGAGGAGCGCCCTCCAATGCAGCGGCACAGCCCCATTGCAGCCCTGCAAACGCTGCCGGAGCTGCGGCTTCCCGCAAGCCAACCCCGAAACCTACGCCGCAGGCGGGGCTCACCTCACTTCAACAAGGGCAAAGAAATGTGTTCTCCCCTCCAATTTCACCCCCTAGGAGAGCAGAAAAGAAGGGGTGCTCCTCAAATGAAAGCCTTCGTCTGATGGGAAAGGGCGATTTCAAACCCTTGAAAAGGAAGGACACCAGGGCTGCCCCCTCCATTTAAACCCTAGGGTGATGAAAATGGGGTGGGCTGCCTTCAAATCAAACCCATAATACCACAAGAATACTTTTCCCATTCCCCTTAAAATAGAACGCAGGGATTCCCTGTCACCCCCGGGATACCCCTAACAGCCTGGAAAAGGCAGCTTTTCCTGCAATCAACACCCTTAAAACCACAAGTGAAGAGGGATCCCCTCAGTTCAAACACAGACAATAAGAGAAGAGGAGCTGCTTCCTTCTCCGTAATTCATTTTGTCCTCATAAGCTCCACTTTTGTTCCTGGGGAACCGGGGAGGGACTGGCAAGATGAAATTGCAAAGGGGAAGGAGAAAAGTCCCCGCTCCAAACCCACACGGGCTCACCTGTTCGGCTGCTGCTCCCCGGCACAAAGATTCATCCCTCGGCACCTCCTTTAAGCGATGCTCCACGTACCCAAGCGCGGATCCAGGCGTTTCCCCGACCCTGTGGGAAGCTCCCGCAGTCCTTCCATGAGACAGCGCCGGGAGCGCCCCATAAACCCCTTCACTCAGCAGCTCCATGCAAAAGGGAGCTGAGGCAAAGCCTCGCCCCGGCAGGAGCCGGCCCCTCATCATCCTCACACTCACACCTGGGCTGCTCTGAGCCCCCATCATCCTCACACTCGCACCTGGGTTGCTCCGAGCCCCCCATCATATATTTTTCATATTTATATTCGCATGTATATTTAGAATTTATATTACTGTATAATAAAAATTATATTATATATTGCATCTCTTTATGTTACTTACATAGATTTCTATTTCTATTTCTATTCATAGTTTGGTATTATATCTTTATATCTCTATATATTTATTATATATTTCTGTATGTCGATTTACATTTCTATAGTACTTACATTATTTAAAATAAAACCTCTGCCTCTAATGAAATAAAAAGCAAAGACACCCCTTTCTTTAAAACACATTTAAAATTTTAAAAATAATTTTGTTTGTCATAATTCTATTCACATCTATATTTGTAATTTCCATTTGTTATATTTATAGATATTATATATATTGGAGAGAATACCTTTTTATATAATAATAGATATATTCTTTTGACACAATATATTTCTTTTACTTATATCTATATATATTAAATATTTATTGATATTGACATATATATGATATATTTGGATTTCTAGTTTTATATTTTTTATGAAATCTCCAGCCTATCCCCCTATAAAAGCCAAACAATCCCCAATTTATTTAAACTATATTTAAACATAAATCCTGTCACAGCTGCATTGCACAGCAGTGCCCCAAGCTAATCTGACACTTGTTCATCTCCTGGACCTGAATCTGAACCCGCTCACCTTGATCGCACCTGGCACAACCATTTTCGTACCTTTTTCTGGCATATCTTGTTTTTGGTTTTTTTTGTCTTGAGTTTTTGTGGCCTTTATTGCCACTCTTTCTTGCCTTGTTTCTTCGGGCTTTTACTCCCTTTTTCCTTGATTTTTTTCTGGCATTTCTTGGAGTTTTTTCTTTGTTTCTTCTTGCCCATTTTGGTGTTTTTTCTGGCTTTTCCTTGCCCCTTGGGATTTTTTTTTCTGTTTATTTTTTTTTCTGGGTTTTTATTTGCCATTTTGTTTTTTTTTTTTTTTTTTTCCTGGATTTTTCTTCCCCATCTTAGTATTTTGTTCTGATTTTATTTCTTGCCCATCTTGGGGTTTTTCCCTGGTCAGTTTCAGGGGATTTTTCTTGCCCATCTTGGGTTCTTTTCTGGTTTTTTTTTTCTGGGTTTTTCTTAGGGTTTTTGTCCGTATTTTTTTTTTTCTGGGATTTTTCTCGCCCATCTCGGGGTTCTATTGTGGGCTTTTTCTTGCCCATCTTGGGGTTTTCTTCTGCGTTGTTTTCTTACCCATTTTGTTGTTGTTGTTGTTTGGGATTTTTGTTTGTTTGGTTTTGGGGTTTTTTTTCCTGTTTTTTTTTTTTTTTCCTGAGGTATTTCTGGGATTTTTCTTACCCATCTTGGGGTTTTTTTCGGGGGGGGGGCGGTTTTCTCGCCCATCTCGAGGTTTTTTCTGTGGGTTTGTTTTTTGTTGCATTTTCTTTCTTTTATTTTTCTTTTTTTACCCCCTAGGTTACTCCGTGCCCTCCTGGTTTTTTCTTTACGGCCGTATTTACGACAGTCGTGCTTTACGGCCGTATTTACGACAGTCGCGCTTTACGGCACCTTTTACGACAGTCGCGCTTTACGGCCGTATTTACGACAGTCGCGCTTTACGGCCGTATTTACGACAGTCGCGCTTTACGGCCGCATTTACGACAGTCGCGCTTTACGGCCGTATTTACGGCAGTCGCGCTTTACGGCCGTATTTACGACAGTCGCGCTTTACGGCCGCATTTACGACAGTCGCGCTTTACGGCACCTTTTACGACAGTCGCGCTTTACGGCCGTATTTACGACAGTCGCGCTTTACGGCCGTATTTACGACAGTCGCGCTTTACGGCCGTATTTACGGCAGTCGCGCTTTACGGCCGTATTTACGACAGTCGCGCTTTTCGGCCGTATTTACGACAGTCGCGCTTTACGGCCGTATTTACGGCAGTCGCGCTTTACGGCCGTATTTACGACAGTCGCGCTTTACGGCCGTATTTACGGCAGTCGCGCTTTTCGGCCGTATTTACGACAGTCGCGCTTTACGGCCGTATTTACGACAGTCGCGCTTTACGGCCGTATTTACGGCAGTCGCGCTTTTCGGCCGTATTTACGACAGTCGCGATTTACGGCCGTATTTACGACAGTCGCGCTTTACGGCCGTATTTACGGCAGTCGCGCTTTACGGCCGTATTTACGACAGTCGCGCTTTACGGCCGTATTTACGGCAGTCGCGCTTTACGGCCGTATTTACGGCAGTCGCGCTTTACGGCCGTATTTACGGCAGTCGCGCTTTACGGCCGTATTTACGACAGTCGCTATTTACGGCCGTATTTACGACAGTCGCGCTTTACGGCCGTATTTACGACAGTCGCGCTTTACGGCCGTATTTACGGCAGTCGCGCTTTACGGCCGTATTTACGGCAGTCGCGCTTTACGGACGTATTTACGACAGTCGCGCTTTACGGCCGTATTTACGGCAGTCGCGCTTTACGGCCGTATTTACGGCAGTCGCGCTTTACGGCCGTATTTACGACAGTCGCGATTTACGGCCGTATTTACGGCAGTCGCGCTTTACGGCCGTATTTACGGCAGTCGCGCTTTACGGCCGTATTTACGGCAGTCGCGCTTTACGGCCGTATTTACGACAGTCGCGCTTTACGGCCGTATTTACGACAGTCGCGCTTTACGGCCGTATTTACGGCAGTCGCGCTTTACGGCCGTATTTACGGCAGTCGCGCTTTACGGCCGTATTTACGGCAGTCGCGCTTTACGGCCGTATTTACGACAGTCGCGCTTTACGGCCGTACTTACGGCAGTCGCGATTTACGGCCGTATTTACGACAGTCGCGCTTTACGGCCGTATTTACGACAGTCGCGCTTTACGGCCGTATTTACGGCAGTCGCGCTTTACGGCCGTATTTACGACAGTCGCGCTTTACGGCCGTATTTACGGCAGTCGCGCTTTACGGCCGTATTTACGGCAGTCGCGCTTTACGGCCGTATTTACGGCAGTCGCGCTTTACGGCCGTATTTACGACAGTCGCTATTTACGGCCGTATTTACGACAGTCGCGCTTTACGGCCGTATTTACGACAGTCGCTCTTTACGGCCGTATTTACGACAGTCGCACTTTGCGGCCGTATTTACGGCAGTCGCGCTTTACGGCCGTATTTACGGCAGTCGCGCTTCACGGCCGTATTTACGGCAGTCGCGCTTTACGGCCGTATTTACGGCAGTCGCGCTTTACGGCCGTATTTACGGCAGTCGCGCTTTACGGCCGTATTTACGACAGTCGCGCTTTACGGCCGTATTTACGACAGTCGCGCTTTACGGCCGTATTTACGGCAGTCGCGCTTTACGGCCGTATTTACGGCAGTCGCGCTTTACGGCCGTATTTACGACAGTCGCTATTTACGGCCGTATTTACGACAGTCGCGCTTTACGGCCGTATTTACGGCAGTCGCGCTTTACGGCCGTATTTACGGCAGTCGCGCTTTACGGCCGTATTTACGGCAGTCGCGCTTTACGGCCGTATTTACGGCAGTCGCGCTTTACGGCCGTATTTACGACAGTCGCGCTTTACGGCCGTATTTACGGCAGTCGCGATTTACGGCCGTATTTACGACAGTCGCGCTTTACGGCCGTATTTACGACAGTCGCGCTTTACGGCCGTATTTACGGCAGTCGCGCTTTACGGCCGTATTTACGGCTAGGTCGCGCTTTACGGCCGTATTTACGGCAGTCGCGCTTTACGGCCGTATTTACGACAGTCGCGCTTTTCGGCCGTATTTACGACAGTCGCGCTTTACGGCCGTATTTACGGCAGTCGCGCTTTACGGCCGTATTTACGGCAGTCGCGCTTTACGGCCGTATTTACGACAGTCGCGCTTTACGGCCGTATTTACGACAGTCGGGATTTACGGCCGTATTTACGACAGTCGCGCTTTACGGCCGTATTTACGGCAGTCGCGCTTTACGGCCGTATTTACGGCAGTCGCGCTTTACGGCCGTATTTACGGCAGTCGCGCTTTACGGCCGTATTTACGACAGACGCGCTTTACGGCCGTATTTACGGCAGTCGCGATTTACGGCCGTATTTACGACAGTCGCGCTTTAACGGCCGTATTTACGACAGTCGCGCTTTATGGCCGTATTTACGGCAGTCGCGCTTTACGGCCGTATTTACGACAGTCGCGCTTTACGGCCGTATTTACGGCAGTCGCGCTTTACGGCCGTATTTACGACAGTCGCGCTTTTCGGCCGTATTTACGACAGTCGCGCTTTACGGCCGTATTTACGGCAGTCGCGCTTTACGGCCGTATTTACGGCAGTCGCGCTTTACGGCCGTATTTACGGCAGTCGCGCTTTACGGCCGTATTTACGACAGTCGCGCTTTACGGCCGTAGTTACGACAGTCGCGCTTTACGGCCGTATTTACGACAGTCGGGATTTACGGCCGTATTTACGACAGTCGCGCTTTACGGCCGTATTTACGGCAGTCGCGCTTTACGGCCGTATTTACGGCAGTCGCGCTTTACGGCCGTATTTACGACAGTCGCGCTTTACGGCCGTATTTACGGCAGTCGCGCTTTACGGCCGTATTTACGGCAGTCGCTATTTACGGCCGTATTTACGACACTCGCGCTTTACGGCCGTATTTACGACAGTCGCGATTTACGGCCGTATTTACGACAGTCGCGCTTTACGGCCGTATTTACGGCAGTCGCGCTTTACGGCCGTATTTACGGCAGTCGCGCTTTACGGCCGTATTTACGACAGTCGCGCTTTACGGCCGTATTTACGGCAGTCGCGCTTTACGGCCGTATTTACGGCAGTCGCGCTTTACGGCCGTATTTACGACAGTCGCGCTTTACGGCCGTATTTACGACAGTCGCGCTTTACGGCCGTATTTACGACAGTCGCGCTTTACGGCCGTATTTACGGCAGTCGCGCTTTACGGCCGTATTTACGGCAGTCGCGCTTTACGGCCGTATTTACGACAGTCGCGCTTTACGGCCGTATTTACGACAGTCGCGATTTACGGCCGTATTTACGGCAGTCGCGCTTTACGGCCGTATTTACGACAGTCGCGCTTTACGGCCGTATTTACGGCAGTCGCGCTTTACGGCCGTATTTACGGCAGTCGCGCTTTACGGCCGTATTTACGACAGTCGCGATTTACGGCCGTATTTACGCCAGTCGCGATTTACGGCCGTATTTACGACAGTCGCGCTTTACGGCCGTATTTACGCAGTCGCGCTTTACGGCCGTATTTACGGCAGTCGCGATTTACGGCCGTATTTACGGCAGTCGCGCTTTACGGCCGTATTTACGGCAGTCGCGATTTACGGCCGTATTTACGGCAGTCGCGCTTTACGGCCGTATTTACGGCAGTCGCGCTTTACGGCCGTATTTACGACAGTCGCGCTTTACGGCCGTATTACGGCAGTCGCGCTTTACGGCCGTATTTACGGCAGTCGCGCTTTACGGCCGTATTTACGGCAGTCGCGCTTTACGGCCGTATTTACGACAGTCGCGCTTTACGGCCGTATTAACGGCAGTCGCGCTTTACGGCCGTATTTACGGCAGTCGCGCTTTACGGCCGTATTTACGGCAGTCGCGCTTTTCGGCCGTATTTACGGCAGTCGCGCTTTACGGCCGTATTTACGGCAGTCGCGCTTTACGGCCGTATTTACGGCAGTCGCGCTTTACGGCCGTATTTACGACAGTCGCGCTTACGGCCGTAGTTACGACAGTCGCGCTTTACGGCCGTATTTACGACAGTCGGGATTTACGGCCGTATTTACGACAGTCGCGCTTTACGGCCGTATTTACGGCAGTCGCGCTTTACGGCCGTATTTACGACAGTCGCGCTTTACGGCCGTATTTACGACAGTCGCGATTTACGGCCGTATTTACGGCAGTCGCGCTTTACGGCCGTATTTACGACAGTCGCGCTTTACGGCCGTATTTACGACAGTCGCGCTTTACGGCCGTATTTACGACAGTCGCGCTTTACGGCCGTATTTACGGCAGTCGCGCTTTACGGCCGTATTTACGGCAGTCGCGCTTTACGGCCGTATTTACGGCAGTCGCGCTTTACGGCCGTATTTACGACAGTCGCGCTTTACGGCCGTATTTACGGCAGTCGCGCTTTACGGCCGTATTTACGACAGTCGCGATTTACGGCCGTATTTACGGCAGTCGCGCTTTACGGCCGTATTTACGACAGTCGCGCTTTACGGCCGTATTTACGGCAGTCGCGCTTTACGGCCGTATTTACGGCAGTCGCGCTTTACGGCCGTATTTACGACAGTCGCGCTTTACGGCCGTATTTACGGCAGTCGCGCTTTACGGCCGTATTTACGGCAGTCGCGCTTTACGGCCGTATTTACGACAGTCGCGCTTTACGGCCGTATTTACGACAGTCGCGCTTTACGGCCGTATTTACGGCAGTCGCGCTTTACGGCCGTATTTACGGCAGTCGCGCTTTACGGCCGTATTTACGGCAGTCGCGCTTTACGGCCGTATTTACGACAGTCGCGATTTACGGCCGTATTTACGACAGTCGCGCTTTACGGCCGTATTTACGGCAGTCGCGCTTTACGGCCGTATTTACGGCAGTCGCGATTTACGGCCGTATTTACGACAGTCGCGCTTTACGGCCGTATTTACGACAGTCGCGATTTACGGCCGTATTTACGACAGTCGCGCTTTACGGCCGTATTTACGACAGTCGCGCTTTACGGCCGTATTTACGGCAGTCGCGCTTTACGGCCGTATTTACGGCAGTCGCGCTTTACGGCCGTATTTACGACAGTCGCGCTTTACGGCCGTATTTACGGCAGTCGCGCTTTACGGCCGTATTTACGACAGTCGCGCTTTACGGCCGTATTTACGGCAGTCGCGCTTACGGCCGTATTTACGGCAGTCGCGCTTTACGGCCGTATTTACGACAGTCGCGCTTTACGGCGTATTTACGGCAGTCGCGATTTACGGCCGTATTTACGGCAGTCGCGCTTTACGGCCGTATTTACGACAGTCGCGCTTTACGGCCGTATTTACGGCAGTCGCGCTTTACGGCCGTATTTACGGCAGTCGCGCTTTACGGCCGTATTTACGACAGTCGCGCTTTACGGCCGTATTTACGGCAGTCGCGCTTTACGGCCGTATTTACGACAGTCGCGCTTTACGGCCGTATTTACGGCAGTCGCGCTTTACGGCCGTATTTACGACAGTCGCGCTTTACGGCCGTATTTACGGCAGTCGCGCTTTACGGCCGTATTTACGGCAGTCGCGCTTTACGGCCGTATTTACGGCAGTCGCGCTTTACGCCGTATTTACGACAGTCGCTATTTACGGCCGTATTTACGACAGTCGCGCTTTACGGCCGTATTTACGGCAGTCGCGCTTTACGGCCGTATTTACGGCAGTCGCGCTTTACGGCCGTATTTACGGCAGTCGCGCTTTACGGCCGTATTTACGGCAGTCGCGATTTACGGCCGTATTTACGGCAGTCGCGCTTTACGGCCGTATTTACGGCAGTCGCGCTTTACGGCCGTATTTACGGCAGTCGCGCTTTACGGCCGTATTTACGGCAGTCGCGCTTTACGGCCGTATTTACGGCAGTCGCGCTTTACGGCCGTATTTACGACAGTCGCGCTTTTCGGCCGTATTTACGGCAGTCGCGCTTTACGGCCGTATTTACGGCAGTCGCGCTTTACGGCCGTATTACGGCAGTCGCGCTTTACGGCCGTATTTACGGCAGTCGCGCTTTACGGCCGGTATTTACGACAGTCGCGCTTTACGGCCGTATTTACGACAGTCGGGATTTACGGCCGTATTTACGACAGTCGCGCTTTACGGCCGTATTTACGGCAGGTCCGCGCTTTACGGCCGTATTTATGGCAGTCGCGCTTTACTGCCGTATTTACGACAGTCGCGCTTTACGGCCGTATTTACGGCAGTCGCGATTTACGCCGTATTTACGGCAGTCGCGCTTTACGGCCGTATTTACGGCAGTCGCGCTTTACGGCCGTATTTACGGCAGTCGCTATTTACGGCCGTATTTACGACAGTCGCGCTTTACGGCCGTATTTACGACAGTCGCGATTTACGGCCGTATTTACGGCAGTCGCGCTTTACGGCCGTATTTACGGCAGTCGCGCTTTACGGCCGTATTTACGGCAGTCGCGCTTTACGGCCGTATTTACGGCAGTCGCGCTTTACGGCCGTATTTACGACAGTCGCGCTTTACGGCCGTATTTACGGCAGTCGCGCTTTACGGCCGTATTTACGACAGTCGCGCTTTACGGCCGTATTTACGACAGTCGCGATTTACGGCCGTATTTACGGCAGTCGCGCTTTACGGCCGTATTTACGACAGTCGCGCTTCACGGCCGTATTTACGGCAGTCGCGCTTTACGGCCGTATTTACGGCAGTCGCGCTTTACGGCCGTATTTACGGCAGTCGCGCTTTACGGCCGTATTTACGGCAGTCGCGATTTACGGCCGTATTTACGACAGTCGCGATTTACGGCCGTATTTACGACAGTCGCGCTTTACGGCCGTATTTACGGCAGTCGCGCTTTACGGCCGTATTTACGGCAGTCGCGCTTTACGGCCGTATTTACGGCAGTCGCGCTTTACGGCCGTATTTACGGCAGTCGCGCTTTACGGCCGTATTTACGGCAGTCGCGCTTTACGGCCGTATTACGACAGTCGCGATTTACGGCCGTATTTACGACAGTCGCGCTTTACGGCCGTATTTACGACAGTCGCGCTTTACGGCCGTATTTACGGCAGTCGCGCTTTACGGCCGTATTTACGACAGTCGCGCTTTACGGCCGTATTTACGGCAGTCGCGCTTTACGGCCGTATTTACGACAGTCGCGCTTTTCGGCCGTATTTACGGCAGTCGCGCTTTACGGCCGTATTTACGACAGTCGCGCTTTACGGCCGTATTTACGGCAGTCGCGCTTTACGGCCGTAGTTACGACAGTCGCGCTTTACGGCCGTATTTACGACAGTCGGGATTTACGGCCGTATTTACGACAGTCGCGCTTTACGGCCGTATTTACGGCAGTCGCGCTTTACGGCCGTATTTACGGCAGTCGCGCTTTACGGCCGTATTTACGCCAGTCGCGATTTACGGCCGTATATACGGCAGTCGCGCTTTACGGCCGTATTTACGACAGTCGCGCTTTACGGCCGTATTTACGACAGTCGCGCTTTACGGCCGTATTTACGACAGTCGCGCTTTACGGCCGTATTTACGGCAGTCGCGCTTTACGGCCGTATTTACGGCAGTCGCGCTTTACGGCCGTATTTACGACAGTCGCGCTTTACGGCCGTATTTACGACAGTCGGATTTACGGCCGTATTTACGACAGTCGCGCTTTACGGCCGTATTTACGGCAGTCGCGCTTTACGGCCGTATTTACGACAGTCGCGCTTTACGGCCGTATTTACGACAGTCGCGATTTACGGCCGTATTTACGGCAGTCGCGCTTTACGGCCGTATTTACGACAGTCGCGCTTTACGGCCGTATTTACGACAGTCGCGCTTTACGGCCGTATTTACGACAGTCGCGCTTTACGGCCGTATTTACGGCAGTCGCGCTTTACGGCCGTATTTACGGCAGTCGCGCTTTACGGCCGTATTTACGGCAGTCGCGCTTTACGGCCGTATTTACGGCAGTCGCGCTTTACGGCCGTATTTACGACAGTCGCGCTTTACGGCCGTATTTACGGCAGTCGCGCTTTACGGCCGTATTTACGGCAGTCGCGCTTTACGGCCGTATTTACGACAGTCGCGATTTACGGCCGTATTTACGGCAGTCGCGCTTTACGGCCGTATTTACGACAGTCGCGCTTTACGGCCGTATTTACGGCAGTCGCGCTTTACGGCCGTATTTACGACAGTCGCGCTTTACGGCCGTATTTACGGCAGTCGCGCTTTACGGCCGTATTTACGACAGTCGCGCTTTACGGCCGTATTTACGGCAGTCGCGCTTTACGGCCGTATTTACGGCAGTCGCGCTTTACGGCCGTATTTACGGCAGTCGCGCTTACGGCCGTATTTACGACAGTCGCGCTTTACGGCCGTATTTACGGCAGTCGCGCTTTACGGCCGTATTTACGACAGTCGCGCTTTACGGCCGTATTTACGGCAGTCGCGCTTTACGGCCGTATTTACGGCAGTCCGCGCTTTACGGCCGTATTTACGACAGTCGCGCTTTACGGCGTATTTACGGCAGTCGCGATTTACGGCCGTATTTACGGCAGTCGCGCTTTACGGCCGTATTTACGACAGTCGCGCTTTACGGCCGTATTTACGGCAGTCGCGCTTTACGGCCGTATTTACGGCAGTCGCGCTTTACGGCCGTATTTACGACAGTCGCGCTTTACGGCCGTATTTACGGCAGTCGCGCTTTACGGCCGTATTTACGACAGTCGCGCTTTACGGGCCGTATTTACGGCAGTCGCGCTTTACGGCCGTATTTACGACAGTCGCGCTTTACGGCCGTATTTACGGCAGTCGCGCTTTACGGCCGTATTTACGGCAGTCGCGCTTACGGCCGTATTTACGGCAGTCGCGCTTTACGGCCGTATTACGACAGTCGCTATTTACGGCCGTATTTACGACAGTCGCGCTTTACGGCCGTATTTACGGCAGTCGCGCTTTACGGCCGTATTTACGGCAGTCGCGCTTTACGGCCGTATTTACGGCAGTCGCGCTTTACGGCCGTATTTACGGCAGTCGCGATTTACGGCCGTATTTACGGCAGTCGCGCTTTACGGCCGTATTTACGGCAGTCGCGCTTTACGGCCGTATTTACGGCAGTCGCGCTTTACGGCCGTATTTACGGCAGTCGCGCTTTACGGCCGTATTTACGGCAGTCGCGCTTTACGGCCGTATTTACGACAGTCGCGCTTTTCGGCCGTATTTACGGCAGTCGCGCTTTACGGCCGTATTTACGGCAGTCGCGCTTTACGGCCGTATTTACGGCAGTCGCGCTTTACGGCCGTATTTACGGCAGTCGCGCTTTACGGCCGTATTTACGACAGTCGCGCTTTACGGCCGTATTTACGACAGTCGGGATTTACGGCCGTATTTACGACAGTCGCGCTTTACGGCCGTATTTACGGCAGTCGCGCTTTACGGCCGTATTTATGGCAGTCGCGCTTTACTGCCGTATTTACGACAGTCGCGCTTTACGGCCGTATTTACGGCAGTCGCGATTTACGGCCGTATTTACGGCAGTCGCGCTTTACGGCCGTATTTACGGCAGTCGCGCTTTACGGCCGTATTTACGGCAGTCGCTATTTACGGCCGTATTTACGACAGTCGCGCTTTACGGCCGTATTTACGACAGTCGCGATTTACGGCCGTATTTACGGCAGTCGCGCTTTACGGCCGTATTTACGGCAGTCGCGCTTTACGGCCGTATTTACGGCAGTCGCGCTTTACGGCCGTATTTACGGCAGTCGCGCTTTACGGCCGTATTTACGACAGTCGCGCTTTACGGCCGTATTTACGGCAGTCGCGCTTTACGGCCGTATTTACGACAGTCGCGCTTTACGGCCGTATTTACGACAGTCGCGATTTACGGCCGTATTTACGGCAGTCGCGCTTTACGGCCGTATTTACGACAGTCGCGCTTCACGGCCGTATTTACGGCAGTCGCGCTTTACGGCCGTATTTACGGCAGTCGCGCTTTACGGCCGTATTTACGGCAGTCGCGCTTTACGGCCGTATTTACGGCAGTCGCGATTTACGGCCGTATTTACGACAGTCGCGATTTACGGCCGTATTTACGACAGTCGCGCTTTACGGCCGTATTTACGGCAGTCGCGCTTTACGGCCGTATTTACGGCAGTCGCGCTTTACGGCCGTATTTACGGCAGTCGCGCTTTACGGCCGTATTTACGGCAGTCGCGCTTTACGGCCGTATTTACGGCAGTCGCGCTTTACGGCCGTATTTACGACAGTCGCGATTTACGGCCGTATTTACGACAGTCGCGCTTTACGGCCGTATTTACGACAGTCGCGCTTTACGGCCGTATTTACGGCAGTCGCGCTTTACGGCCGTATTTACGACAGTCGCGCTTTACGGCCGTATTTACGGCAGTCGCGCTTTACGGCCGTATTTACGACAGTCGCGCTTTTCGGCCGTATTTACGGCAGTCGCGCTTTACGGCCGTATTTACGACAGTCGCGCTTTACGGCCGTATTTACGGCAGTCGCGCTTACGGCCGTAGTTACGACAGTCGCGCTTTACGGCCGTATTTACGACAGTCGGGATTTACGGCCGTATTTACGACAGTCGCGCTTACGGCCGTATTTACGGCAGTCGCGCTTTACGGCCGTATTTACGGCAGTCGCGCTTTACGGCCGTATTTACGCCAGTCGCGATTTACGGCCGTATATACGGCAGTCGCGCTTTACGGCCGTATTTACGACAGTCGCGCTTTACGGCCGTATTTACGACAGTCGCGCTTTACGGCCGTATTTACGACAGTCGCGCTTTACGGCCGTATTTACGGCAGTCGCGCTTTACGGCCGTATTTACGGCAGTCGCGCTTTACGGCCGTATTTACGACAGTCGCGCTTTACGGCCGTATTTACGACAGTCGGGGATTTACGGCCGTATTTACGACAGTCGCGCTTTACGGCCGTATTTACGGCAGTCGCGCTTTACGGCCGTATTTACGACAGTCGCGCTTTACGGCCGTATTTACGACAGTCGCGATTTACGGCCGTATTACGGCAGTCGCGCTTTACGGCCGTATTTACGACAGTCGCGCTTTACGGCCGTATTTACGACAGTCGCGCTTTACGGCCGTATTTACGACAGTCGCGCTTTACGGCCGTATTTACGGCAGTCGCGCTTTACGGCCGTATTTACGGCAGTCGCGCTTTACGGCCGTATTTACGGCAGTCGCGCTTTACGGCCGTATTTACGGCAGTCGCGCTTTACGGCCGTATTTACGACAGTCGCGCTTTACGGCCGTATTTACGGCAGTCGCGCTTTACGGCCGTATTTACGGCAGTCGCGCTTTACGGCCGTATTTACGACAGTCGCGATTTACGGCCGTATTTACGGCAGTCGCGCTTTACGGCCGTATTTACGACAGTCGCGCTTACGGCCGTATTTACGGCAGTCGCGCTTTACGGCCGTATTTACGACAGTCGCGCTTTACGGCCGTATTTACGGCAGTCGCGCTTTACGGCCGTATTTACGACAGTCGCGCTTTACGGCCGTATTTACGGCAGTCGCGATTTACGGCCGTATTTACGGCAGTCGCGCTTTACGGCCGTATTTACGACAGTCGCGCTTTACGGCCGTATTTACGGCAGTACGCGCTTTACGGCCGTATTTACGGCAGTCGCGCTTTACGGCCGTATTTACGACAGTCGCGATTTACGGCCGTATTTACGACAGTCGCGCTTTACGCCGTATTTACGACAGTCGCGCTTTTCGGCCGTATTTACGACAGTCGCGCTTTACGGCCGTATTTACGGCAGTCGCGCTTTACGGCCGTATTTACGGCAGTCGCGCTTTACGGCCGTATTTACCACAGTCGCGCTTTTCGGCCGTATTTACGACAGTCGCGCTTTACGGCCGTATTTACGGCAGTCGCGCTTTACGGCCGTATTTACGACAGTCGCGCTTTACGGCCGTATTTACGGCAGTCGCGCTTTTCGGCCGTATTTACGACAGTCGCGCTTTACGGCCGTATTTACGACAGTCGCGCTTTACGGCCGTATTTACGACAGTCGCGCTTTACGGCCGTATTTACGGCAGTCGCGCTTTACGGCCGTATTTACGACAGTCGCGCTTTACGGCCGTATTTACGGCAGTCGCGCTTTACGGCCGTATTTACGGCAGTCGCGCTTTACGGCCGTATTTACGACAGTCGCTATTTACGGCCGTATTTACGACAGTCGCGCTTTACGCCGTATTTACGACAGTCGCGCTTTACGGCCGTATTTACGACAGTCGCGCTTTACGGCCGTATTTACGGCAGTCGCGCTTTACGGCCGTATTTACGGCAGTCGCGCTTTACGGCCGTATTTACGACAGTCGCGCTTTACGGCCGTATTTACGACAGTCGCGATTTACGGCCGTATTTACGGCAGTCGCGCTTTACGGCCGTATTTACGGCAGTCGCGCTTTACGGCCGTATTTACGACAGTCGCTATTTACGGCCGTATTTACGACAGTCGCGCTTTACGGCCGTATTTACGACAGTCGCGCTTTACGGCCGTATTTACGGCAGTCGCGCTTTACGGCCGTATTTACGGCAGTCGCGGTTTACGGCCGTATTTACGGCAGTCGCGCTTTACGGCCGTATTTACGACAGTCGCGCTTTACGGCCGTATTTACGACAGTCGCGCTTTACGGCCGTATTTACGACAGTCGCGCTTTACGGCCGTATTTACGGCAGTCGCGCTTTATGGCCGTATTTACGACAGTCGCGCTTTTCGGCCGTATTTACGGCAGTCGCGCTTTACGGCCGTATTTACGGCAGTCGCGCTTTACGGCCGTATTTACGGCAGTCGCGCTTTACGGCCGTATTTACGGCAGTCGCGTTTTACGGCCGTATTTACGACAGTCGCGCTTTACGGCCGTATTTACGACAGTCGGGATTTACGGCCGTATTTACGACAGTCGCGCTTTACGGCCGTATTTACGGCAGTCGCGCTTTACGGCCGTATTTACGGCAGTCGCGCTTTACGGCCGTATTTACGGCAGTCGCGCTTTACGGCCGTATTTACGACAGTCGCGCTTTTCGGCCGTATTTACGGCAGTCGCGCTTTACGGCCGTATTTACGACAGTCGCGCTTTACGGCCGTAGTTACGACAGTCGCGCTTTACGGCCGTATTTACGACAGTCGGGATTTACGGCCGTATTTACGACAGTCGCGCTTTACGGCCGTATTTACGGCAGTCGCGCTTTACGGCCGTATTTACGGCAGTCGCGCTTTACGGCCGTATTTACGCCAGTCGCGATTTACGGCCGTATTTACGGCAGTCGCGCTTTACGGCCGTATTTACGACAGTCGCGCTTTACGGCCGTATTTACGACAGTCGCGCTTTACGGCCGTATTTACGACAGTCGCGCTTTACGGCCGTATTTACGGCAGTCGCGCTTTACGGCCGTATTTACGGCAGTCGCGCTTTACGGCCGTATTTACGACAGTCGCGCTTTACGGCCGTATTTACGGCAGTCGCGCTTTACGGCCGTATTTACGGCAGTCGCGCTTTACGGCCGTATTTACGACAGTCGCGATTTACGGCCGTATTTACGACAGTCGCGCTTTACGGCCATATTTACGGCAGTCGCGCTTTACGGCCGTATTTACGACAGTCGCTATTTACGGCCCTATTTACGACAGTCGCGCTTTACGGCCGTATTTACGACAGTCGCGCTTTACGGCCGTATTTACGGCAGTCGCGCTTTACGGCCGTATTTACGGCAGTCGCGCTTTACGGCCGTATTTACGGCAGTCGCGATTTACGGCCGTATTTACGACAGTCGCGATTTACGGCCGTATTTACGACAGTCGCGCTTTACGGCCGTATTTACGACAGTCGCGCTTTACGGCCGTATTACGGCAGTCGCGCTTTACGGCCGTATTTACGACAGTCGCGCTTTACGGCCGTATTTACGGCAGTCGCGCTTTACGGCCGTATTTACGGCAGTCGCGCTTTACGGCCGTATTTACGGCAGTCGCGCTTTACGGCCGTATTTACGGCAGTCGCGCTTTACGGCCGTATTTACGACAGTCGCTATTTACGGCCGTATTTACGACAGTCGCGCTTTACGGCCGTATTTACGGCAGTCGCGCTTTACGGCCGTATTTACGGCAGTCGCGCTTTACGGCCGTATTTACGGCAGTCGCGCTTTACGGCCGTATTTACGGCAGTCGCGCTTTACGGCCGTATTTACGGCAGTCGCGATTTACGGCCGTATTTACGGCAGTCGCGCTTTACGGCCGTATTTACGACAGTCGCGCTTTACGGCCGTATTTACGGCAGTCGCGCTTTACGGCCGTATTTACGACAGTCGCGCTTTACGGCCGTATTTACGGCAGTCGCGCTTTACGGCCGTATTTACGACAGTCGCGCTTTTCGGCCGTATTTACGGCAGTCGCGCTTTACGGCCGTATTTACGGCAGTCGCGCTTTACGGCCGTATTTACGGCAGTCGCGCTTTACGGCCGTATTTACGGCAGTCGCGCTTTACGGCCGTATTTACGACAGTCGCGCTTTACGGCCGTATTTACGACAGTCGGGATTTACGGCCGTATTTACGACAGTCGCGCTTTACGGCCGTATTTACGGCAGTCGCGCTTTACGGCCGTATTTATGGCAGTCGCGCTTTACTGCCGTATTTACGACAGTCGCGCTTTACGGCCGTATTTACGGGCAGTCGCGATTTACGGCCGTATTTACGGCAGTCGCGCTTTACGGCCGTATTTACGGCAGTCGCGCTTTACGGCCGTATTTACGGCAGTCGCTATTTACGGCCGTATTTACGACAGTCGCGCTTTACGGCCGTATTTACGACAGTCGCGATTTACGGCCGTATTTACGGCAGTCGCGCTTTACGGCCGTATTTACGGCAGTCGCGCTTTACGGCCGTATTTACGGCAGTCGCGCTTTACGGCCGTATTTACGGCAGTCGCGCTTTACGGCCGTATTTACGGCAGTCGCGCTTTACGGCCGTATTTACGACAGTCGCGCTTTACGGCCGTATTTACGGCAGTCGCGCTTTACGGCCGTATTTACGACAGTCGCGCTTTACGGCCGTATTTACGACAGTCGCGATTTACGGCCGTATTTACGGCAGTCGCGCTTTACGGCCGTATTTACGACAGTCGCGCTTCACGGCCGTATTTACGGCAGTCGCGCTTTACGGCCGTATTTACGGCAGTCGCGCTTTACGGCCGTATTTACGGCAGTCGCGCTTTACGGCCGTATTTACGGCAGTCGCGATTTACGGCCGTATTTACGACAGTCGCGATTTACGGCCGTATTTACGACAGTCGCGCTTTACGGCCGTATTTACGGCAGTCGCGCTTTACGGCCGTATTTACGGCAGTCGCGATTTACGGCCGTATTTACGACAGTCGCGCTTTACGGCCGTATTTACGGCAGTCGCGCTTTACGGCCGTATTTACGGCAGTCGCGCTTTACGGCCGTATTACGACAGTCGCGATTTACGGCCGTATTTACGACAGTCGCGCTTTACGGCCGTATTTACGACAGTCGCGCTTTACGGCCGTATTTACGGCAGTCGCGCTTTACGGCCGTATTTACGACAGTCGCGCTTTACGGCCGTATTTACGGCAGTCGCGCTTTACGGCCGTATTTACGACAGTCGCGCTTTTCGGCCGTATTTACGGCAGTCGCGCTTTACGGCCGTATTTACGACAGTCGCGCTTTACGGCCGTATTTACGGCAGTCGCGCTTTACGGCCGTAGTTACGACAGTCGCGCTTTACGGCCGTATTTACGACAGTCGGGATTTACGGCCGTATTTACGACAGTCGCGCTTTACGGCCGTATTTACGGCAGTCGCGCTTTACGGCCGTATTTACGGCAGTCGCGCTTACGGCCGTATTTACGCCAGTCGCGATTTACGGCCGTATTTACGGCAGTCGCGCTTTACGGCCGTATTTACGACAGTCGCGCTTTACGGCCGTATTTACGACAGTCGCGCTTTACGGCCGTATTTACGACAGTCGCGCTTTACGGCCGTATTTACGGCAGTCGCGCTTTACGGCCGTATTTACGGCAGTCGCGCTTTACGGCCGTATTTACGACAGTCGCGCTTTACGGCCGTATTTACGACAGTCGGGATTTACGGCCGTATTTACGACAGTCGCGCTTTACGGCCGTATTTACGGCAGTCGCGCTTTACGGCCGTATTTACGACAGTCGCGCTTTACGGCCGTATTTACGACAGTCGCGATTTACGGCCGTATTTACGGCAGTCGCGCTTTACGGCCGTATTTACGACAGTCGCGCTTTACGGCCGTATTTACGACAGTCGCGCTTTACGGCCGTATTTACGACAGTCGCGCTTTACGGCCGTATTTACGGCAGTCGCGCTTTACGGCCGTATTTACGGCAGTCGCGCTTTACGGCCGTATTTACGGCAGTCGCGCTTTACGGCCGTATTTACGACAGTCGCGCTTTACGGCCGTATTTACGGCAGTCGCGCTTTACGGCCGTATTTACGGCAGTCGCGCTTTACGGCCGTATTTACGACAGTCGCGATTTACGGCCGTATTTACGGCAGTCGCGCTTTACGGCCGTATTTACGACAGTCGCGCTTTACGGCCGTATTTACGGCAGTCGCGCTTTACGGCCGTATTTACGACAGTCGCGCTTTACGGCCGTATTTACGGCAGTCGCGCTTTACGGCCGTATTTACGACAGTCGCGCTTTACGGCCGTATTTACGGCAGTCGCGCTTTACGGCCGTATTTACGGCAGTCGCGCTTTACGGCCGTATTTACGACAGTCGCGCTTTACGGCCGTATTTACGGCAGTCGCGCTTTACGGCCGTATTTACGGCAGTCGCGCTTTACGGCCGTATTTACGGCAGTCGCGCTTTACGGCCGTATTTACGACAGTCGCGATTTACGGCCGTATTTACGACAGTCGCGCTTTACGGCCGTATTTACGACAGTCGCGCTTTACGGCCGTATTTACGGCAGTCGCGCTTTACGGCCGTATTTACGGCAGTCGCGCTTTACGGCCGTATTTACCACAGTCGCGCTTTTCGGCCGTATTTACGACAGTCGCGCTTTACGGCCGTATTTACGGCAGTCGCGCTTTACGGCCGTATTTACGACAGTCGCGCTTTTCGGCCGTATTTACGGCAGTCGCGCTTTACGGCCGTATTTACGGCAGTCGCGCTTTACGGCCGTATTTACGGCAGTCGCGCTTTACGGCCGTATTTACGGCAGTCGCGCTTTACGGCCGTATTTACGACAGTCGCGCTTTACGGCCGTATTTACGGCAGTCGCGCTTTACGGCCGTATTTACGGCAGTCGCGCTTTACGGCCGTATTTACGACAGTCGCGATTTACGGCCGTATTTACGGCAGTCGCGCTTTACGGCCGTATTTACGACAGTCGCGCTTTACGGCCGTATTTACGGCAGTCGCGCTTTACGGCCGTATTTACGACAGTCGCGCTTTACGGCCGTATTTACGGCAGTCGCGCTTTACGGCCGTATTTACGACAGTCGCGCTTTACGGCCGTATTTACGGCAGTCGCGCTTTACGGCCGTATTTACGGCAGTCGCGCTTTACGGCCGTATTTACGACAGTCGCGCTTTACGGCCGTATTTACGGCAGTCGCGCTTTACGGCCGTATTTACGGCAGTCGCGCTTTACGGCCGTATTTACGGCAGTCGCGCTTTACGGCCGTATTTACGACAGTCGCGCTTTACGGCCGTATTTACGACAGTCGCGCTTTACGGCCGTATTTACGGCAGTCGCGCTTTACGGCGTATTTACGACAGTCGCGCTTTACGGCCGTATTTACGGCAGTCCGCGCTTTACGGCCGTATTTACGGCAGTCGCGCTTACGGCCGTATTTACGACAGTCGCGCTTTACGGCGTATTTACGGCAGTCGCGATTTACGGCCGTATTTACGGCAGTCGCGCTTTACGGCCGTATTTACGGCAGTCGCGCTTTACGGCCGTATTTACGACAGTCGCGCTTTACGGCCGTATTTACGGCAGTCGCGCTTTACGGCCGTATTTACGGCAGTCGCGCTTTACGGCCGTATTTACGACAGTCGCGCTTTACGGCCGTATTTACGACAGTCGCGCTTTACGGCCGTATTTACGGCAGTCGCGCTTTACGGCCGTATTTACGGCAGTCGCGCTTTTCGGCCGTATTTACGACAGTCGCGCTTTACGGCCGTATTTACGCAGTCGCGCTTACGGCCGTATTTACGACAGTCGCGCTTTACGGCCGTATTTACGGCAGTCGCGCTTTACGGCCGTATTTACGCAGTCGCGCTTTCGATCTCGGCCGTATTTACGACAGTCGCGCTTTACGGCCGTATTTACGACAGTCGCGCTTTTACGCCGTATTTACGACAGTCGCGCTTTACGGCCGTATTTACGACAGTCGCGCTTTACGGCCGTATTTACGACAGTCGCGCTTTACGGCCGTATTTACGACAGTCGCGCTTTACGGCCGTATTTACGGCAGTCGCGCTTTACGGCCGTATTTACGACAGTCGCTATTTACGGCCGTATTTACGACAGTCGCGCTTTACGGCCGTATTTACGACAGTCGCGCTTTACGGCCGTATTTACGACAGTCGCGCTTTACGGCCGTATTTACGGCAGTCGCGCTTTACGGCCGTATTTACGGCAGTCGCGCTTTACATCCGTATTTACGACAGTCGCGCTTTACGGCCGTATTTACGACAGTCGCGATTTACGGCCGTATTTACGGCAGTCGCGCTTTACGGCCGTATTTACGGCAGTCGCGCTTTACGGCCGTATTTACGACAGTCGCTATTTACGGCCGTATTTACGACAGTCGCGCTTTACGGCCGTATTTACGACAGTCGCGCTTTACGGCCGTATTTACGACAGTCGCGCTTTACGGCCGTATTTACGGCAGTCGCGCTTTACGGCCGTATTTACGGCAGTCGCGCTTTACGGCCGTATTTACGGCAGTCGCGCTTACGGCCGTATTTACGACAGTCGCGCTTTACGGCCGTATTTACGACAGTCGCGCTTTACGGCCGTATTTACGACAGTCGCGCTTTACGGCCGTATTTACGGCAGTCGCGCTTTATGGCCGTATTTACGACAGTCGCGCTTTTCGGCCGTATTTACGGCAGTCGCGCTTTACGGCCGTATTTACGGCAGTCGCGCTTTACGGCCGTATTTACGGCAGTCGCGCTTTACGGCCGTAGTTACGGCAGTCGCGCTTTACGGCCGTATTTACGACAGTCGCGCTTTACGGCCGTATTTACGACAGTCGGGATTTACGGCCGTATTTACGACAGTCGCGCTTACGGCCGTATTTACGGCAGTCGGGATTTACGGCCGTATTTACGGCAGTCGCGCTTTACGGCCGTATTTACGGCAGTCGCGCTTTACGGCCGTATTTACGACAGTCGCGCTTTACGGCCGTATTTACGGCAGTCGCGCTTTACGGCCGTATTTACGGCAGTCGCTATTTACGGCCGTATTTACGACAGTCGCGCTTTACGGCCGTATTTACGACAGTCGCGATTTACGGCCGTATTTACGACAGTCGCGCTTTACGGCCGTATTTACGGCAGTCGCGCTTTACGGCCGTATTTACGGCAGTCGCGCTTTACGGCCGTATTTACGACAGTCGCGCTTTACGGCCGTATTTACGGCAGTCGCGCTTTACGGCCGTATTTACGGCAGTCGCGCTTACGGCCGTATTTACGACAGTCGCGCTTTACGGCCGTATTTACGACAGTCGCGCTTTACGGCCGTATTTACGACAGTCGCGCTTTACGGCCGTATTTACGCAGTCGCGCTTTACGGCCGTATTTACGACAGTCGCGCTTTACGGCCGTATTTACGACAGTCGCGCTTTACGGCCGTATTTACGGCAGTCGCGCTTTACGGCCGTATTTACGACAGTCGCGCTTTACGGCGTATTTACGGCAGTCGCGCTTTACGGCCGTATTTACGGCAGTCGCGCTTTACGGCCGTATTTACGACAGTCGCGATTTACGGCCGTATTTACGCCAGTCGCGATTTACGGCCGTATTTACGACAGTCGCGCTTTACGGCCGTATTTACGGCAGTCGCGCTTTACGGCCGTATTTACGGCAGTCGCGATTTACGGCCGTATTTACGGCAGTCGCGCTTTACGGCCGTATTTACGGCAGTCGCGATTTACGGCCGTATTTACGGCAGTCGCGCTTTACGGCCGTATTTACGGCAGTCGCGCTTTACGGCCGTATTTACGGCAGTCGCGCTTTACGGCCGTATTTACGGCAGTCGCGCTTTACGGCCGTATTTACGGCAGTCGCGCTTTACGGCCGTATTTACGACAGTCGCGCTTTACGGCCGTATTTACGGCAGTCGCGATTTACGGCCGTATTTACGGCAGTCGCGCTTTACGGCCGTATTTACGGCAGTCGCGCTTTACGGCCGTATTTACGGCAGTCGCGCTTTACGGCCGTATTTACGGCAGTCGCGCTTTACGGCCGTAGTTACGACAGTCGCGCTTTACGGCCGTATTTACGACAGACGGGATTTACGGCCGTATTTACGACAGTCGCGCTTTACGGCCGTATTTACGGCAGTCGCGCTTACGGCCGTATTTACGGCAGTCGCGCTTTACGGCCGTATTTACGACAGTCGCGCTTTACGGCCGTATTTACGGCAGTCGCGCTTTACGGCCGTAGTTACGACAGTCGCGCTTTACGGCCGTATTTACGACAGACGGGATTTACGGCCGTATTTACGACAGTCGCGCTTTACGGCCGTATTTACGGCAGTCGCGCTTTACGGCCGTATTTACGACAGTCGCGCTTTACGGCCGTATTTACGACAGTCGCGCTTTACGGCCGTATTTCCGGCAGTCGCGCTTTACGGCCGTATTTACGACAGTCGCGCTTTACGGCCGTATTTACGACAGTCGCGCTTTACGGCCGTATTTACGGCAGTCGCGCTTTACGGCCGTATTTACGGCAGTCGCGCTTTACGGCCGTATTTACGGCAGTCGCGCTTTACGGCCGTATTTACGGCAGTCGCGCTTTACGGCCGTATTTACGACAGTCGCGCTTTACGGCCGTATTTACGACAGTCGCGCTTTACGGCCGTATTTACGGCAGTCGCGCTTTACGGCCGTATTTACGACAGTCGCGATTTACGGCCGTATTTACGGCAGTCGCGCTTTACGGCCGTATTTACGACAGTCGCGCTTTACGGCCGTATTTACGGCAGTCGCGCTTTACGGCCGTATTTACGACAGTCGCGCTTTACGGCCGTATTTACGGCAGTCGCGCTTTACGGCCGTATTTACGACAGTCGCGCTTTACGGCCGTATTTACGGCAGTCGCGCTTTACGGCCGTATTTACGGCAGTCGCGCTTTACGGCCGTATTTACGACAGTCGCGCTTTACGGCCGTATTTACGACAGTCGCGATTTACGGCCGTATCTACGGCAGTCGCGCTTTACGGCCGTATTTACGACAGTCGCGCTTTACGGCCGTATTTACGGCAGTCGCGCTTTACGGCCGTATTTACGGCAGTCGCGCTTTACGGCCGTATTTACGACAGTCGCGATTTACGGCCGTATTTACGCCAGTCGCGATTTACGGCCGTATTTACGACAGTCGCGCTTTACGGCCGTATTTACGGCAGTCGCGCTTTACGGCCGTATTTACGGCAGTCGCGATTTACGGCCGTATTTACGGCAGTCGCGCTTTACGGCCGTATTTACGACAGTCGCGATTTACGGCCGTATTTACGGCAGTCGCGCTTTACGGCCGTATTTACGGCAGTCGCGCTTTACGGCCGTATTTACGGCAGTCGCGCTTTACGGCCGTATTTACGGCAGTCGCGCTTTACGGCCGTATTTACGACAGTCGCGCTTTACGGCCGTATTTACGGCAGTCGCGCTTTACGGCCGTATTTACGGCAGTCGCGCTTTACGGCCGTATTTACGACAGTCGCGCTTTACGGCCGTATTTACGGCAGTCGCGCTTTACGGCCGTATTTACGGCAGTCGCGCTTTTCGGCCGTATTTACGGCAGTCGCGCTTTACGGCCGTATTTACGGCAGTCGCGCTTTACCGGCCGTATTTACGGCAGTCGCGCATTACGGCCGTATTTACGGCAGTCGCGCTTTACGGCCGTATTTACGACAGTCGCGCTTTACGGCCGTATTTACGACAGTCGCGCTTTACGGCCGTAGTTACGACAGTCGCGCTTTACGGCCGTATTTACGACAGTCGGGATTTACGGCCGTATTTACGACAGTCGCGCTTTACGGCCGTATTTACGGCAGTCGCGCTTTACGGCCGTATTTACGACAGTCGCGCTTTACGGCCGTATTTACGACAGTCGCGCTTTACGGCCGTATTTACGGCAGTCGCGCTTTACGGCCGTATTTACGACAGTCGCGCTTTACGGCCGTATTTACGACAGTCGCGCTTTACGGCCGTATTTACGGCAGTCGCGCTTTACGGCCGTATTTACGGCAGTCGCGCTTTACGCCGTATTTACGGCAGTCGCGCTTTACGGCCGTATTTACGGCAGTCGCGCTTTAACGGCCGTATTTACGGCAGTCGCGATTTACGGCCGTATTTACGGCAGTCGCGCTTTACGGCCGTATTTACGACAGTCGCGCTTTACGGCCGTATTTACGGCAGTCGCGCTTTACGGCCGTATTTACGACAGTCGCGCTTTACGGCCGTATTTACGGCAGTCGCGCTTTACGGCCGTATTTACGACAGTCGCGCTTTTCGGCCGTATTTACGGCAGTCGCGCTTTACGGCCGTATTTACGGCAGTCGCGCTTTACGGCCGTATTTACGGCAGTCGCGCTTTACGGCCGTATTTACGGCAGTCGCGCTTTAACGGCCGTATTTACGACAGTCGCGCTTTACGGCCGTATTTACGACAGTCGGGATTTACGGCCGTATTTACGACAGTCGCGCTTTACGGCCGTATTTACGGCAGTCGCGCTTTTCGGCCGTATTTACGGCAGTCGCGCTTTACGGCCGTATTTACGACAGTCGCGCTTTACGGCCGTATTTACGGCAGTCGCGATTTACGGCCGTATTTACGGCAGTCGCGCTTTACGGCCGTATTTACGGCAGTCGCGCTTTACGGCCGTATTTACGCAGTCGCTATTTACGGCCGTATTTACGACAGTCGCGCTTTACGGCCGTATTTACGACAGTCGCGATTTACGGCCGTATTTACGACAGTCGCGCTTTACGGCCGTATTTACGGCAGTCGAGCTTTACGGCCGTATTTACGGCAGTCGCGCTTTACGGCCGTATTTACGGCAGTCGCGCTTTACGGCCGTATTTACGACAGTCGCGCTTTACGGCCGTATTTACGGCAGTCGCGCTTTACGGCCGTATTTACGGCAGTCGCGCTTTACGGCCGTATTTACGACAGTCGCGCTTTACGGCCGTATTTACGACAGTCGCGCTTTACGGCCGTATTTACGACAGTCGCGCTTTACGGCCGTATTTACGGCAGTCGCGCTTTACGGCCGTATTTACGACAGTCGCGCTTTACGGCCGTATTTACGACAGTCGCGATTTACGGCCGTATTTACGGCAGTCGCGCTTTACGGCCGTATTTACGACAGTCGCGCTTCACGGCCGTATTTACGGCAGTCGCGCTTTACGGCCGTATTTACGGCAGTCGCGCTTTACGGGCCGTATTTACGGCAGTCGCGCTTTACGGCCGTATTTACGACAGTCGCGATTACGGCCGTATTTACGACAGTCGCGATTTACGGCCGTATTTACGACAGTCGCGCTTTACGCCGTATTTACGGCAGTCGCGCTTTACGGCCGTATTTACGGCAGTCGCGATTTACGGCCGTATTTACGGCAGTCGCGCTTTACGGCCGTATTTACGGCAGTCGCGCTTTTACGGCCGTATTTACGGCAGTCGCGCTTTACGGCCGTATTTACGGCAGTCGCGCTTTACGGCCGTATTTACGACAGTCGCGATTTACGGCCGTATTTACGACAGTCGCGCTTTACGGCCGTATTTACGACAGTCGCGCTTTACGGCCGTATTTACGGCAGTCGCGCTTTACGGCCGTATTTACGACAGTCGCGCTTTACGGCCGTATTTACGGCAGTCGCGCTTTACGGCCGTATTTACGACAGTCGCGCTTTTCGGCCGTATTTACGACAGTCGCGCTTTACGGCCGTATTTACGGCAGTCGCGCTTTACGGCCGTATTTACGGCAGTCGCGCTTTACGGCCCTATTTACGGCAGTCGCGCTTTACGGCCGTATTTACGACAGTCGCGCTTTACGGCCGTATTTACGACAGTCGCGCTTTACGGCCGTATTTACGACAGTCGGGATTTACGGCCGTATTTACGACAGTCGCGCTTTACGGCCGTATTTACGGCAGTCGCGCTTTACGGCCGTATTTACGGCAGTCGCGCTTTACGGCCGTATTTACGCCAGTCGCGATTTACGGCCGTATTTACGGCAGTCGCGCTTTACGGCCGTATTTACGACAGTCGCGCTTTACGGCCGTATTTACGACAGTCGCGCTTTACGGCCGTATTTACGACAGTCGCGCTTTACGGCCGTATTTACGGCACTCGCGCTTTACGGCCGTATTTACGGCAGTCGCGCTTACGGCCGTATTACGACAGTCGCGCTTTACGGCCGTATTTACGACAGTCGCGCTTTACGGCCGTATTTACGGCAGTCGCGCTTTACGGCCGTATTTACGGCAGTCGCGCTTTTACGGCCGTATTTACGACAGTCGCGCTTTACGGCCGTATTTACGACAGTCGCGCTTTACGGCACCTTTTACGACAGTCGCGCTTTACGGCCGTATTTACGACAGTCGCGCTTTACGGCCGTATTTACGGCAGTCGCGCTTTACGGCCGTATTTACGGCAGTCGCGCTTTACGGCCGTATTTACGGCAGTCGCGCTTTACGGCCGTAGTTACGACAGTCGCGCTTTACGGCCGTATTTACGACAGTCGGGATTTACGGCCGTATTTACGACAGTCGCGCTTTACGGCCGTATTTACGGCAGTCGCGCTTTACGGCCGTATTTACGGCAGTCGCGCTTTACGGCCGTATTTACGACAGTCGCGCTTTACGGCCGTATTTACGGCAGTCGCGCTTTACGGCCGTATTTACGGCAGTCGCGCTTTACGGCCGTATTTACGACAGTCGCTATTTACGGCCGTATTTACGACAGTCGCGCTTTACGGCCGTATTTACGGCAGTCGCGATTTACGGCCGTATTTACGGCAGTCGCGCTTTACGGCCGTATTTACGGCAGTCGCGCTTTACGGCCGTATTTACGACAGTCGCGCTTTTCGGCCGTATTTACGACAGTCGCGCTTTACGGCCGTATTTACGACAGTCGCGCTTTACGGCCGTATTTACGACAGTCGCGCTTTACGGCCGTATTTACGGCAGTCGCGCTTTACGGCCGTATTTACGGCAGTCGCGCTTTACGGCCGTATTTACGACAGTCGCGCTTTACGGCCGTATTTACGACAGTCGCGCTTTACGGCCGTATTTACGGCTGTCGCGCTTTACGGCCGTATTTACCACTGTCGCGCTTTTCGGCCGTATTTACGGCAGTCGCGCTTTACGGCCGTATTTACGGCAGTCGCGCTTTACGGCCGTATTTACGCAGTCGCGCTTTTCGGCCGTATTTACGGCAGTCGCGCTTTACGGCCGTATTTACGGCAGTCGCGCTTTACGGCCGTATTTACGGCAGTCGCGCTTTACGGCCGTATTTACGACAGTCGCGCTTTACGGCCGTATTTACGGCAGTCGCGCTTTACGGCCGTAGTTACGACAGTCGCGCTTTACGGCCGTATTTACGACAGACGGGATTTACGGCCGTATTTACGACAGTCGCGCTTTACGGCCGTATTTACGGCAGTCGCGCTTTACGGCCGTATTTACGGCAGTCGCGCTTTACGGCCGTATTTACGACAGTCGCGCTTTACGGCCGTATTTACGGCAGTCGCGCTTTACGGCCGTAGTTACGACAGTCGCGCTTTACGGCCGTATTTACGACAGACGGGATTTACGGCCGTATTTACGACAGTCGCGCTTTACGGCCGTATTTACGGCAGTCGCGCTTTACGGCCGTATTTACGACAGTCGCGCTTTACGGCCGTATTTACGACAGTCGCGATTTACGGCCGTATTTACGGCAGTCGCGCTTTACGGCCGTATTTACGACAGTCGCGCTTTACGGCCGTATTTACGACAGTCGCGCTTTACGGCCGTATTTACGACAGTCGCGCTTACGGCCGTATTTACGGCAGTCGCGCTTTACGGCCGTATTTACGACAGTCGCGCTTTACGGCCGTATTTACGGCAGTCGCGCTTTACGGCCGTATTTACGGCAGTCGCGCTTTTCGGCCGTATTTACGGCAGTCGCGCTTTACGGCCGTATTTACGGCAGTCGCGCTTTACGGCCGTATTTACGGCAGTCGCGCTTTACGGCCGTATTTACGACAGTCGCGCTTTACGGGCCGTAGTTACGACAGTCGCGCTTTACGGCCGTATTTACGACAGTCGGGATTTACGGCCGTATTTACGACAGTCGCGCTTTACGGCCGTATTTACGGCAGTCGCGCTTTACGGCCGTATTTACGACAGTCGCGCTTTACGGCCGTATTTACGACAGTCGCGCTTTACGGCCGTATTTACGGCAGTCGCGCTTTACGGCCGTATTTACGGCAGTCGCGCTTTACGGCCGTATTTACGACAGTCGCTATTTACGGCCGTATTTACGACAGTCGCGCTTTACGGCCGTATTTACGACAGTCGCGCTTTACGGCCGTATTTACGGCAGTCGCGCTTTACGGCCGTATTTACGGCAGTCGCGCTTTACGGCCGTATTTACGGCAGTCGCGATTTACGGCCGTATTTACGACAGTCGCGATTTACGGCCGTATTTACGACAGTCGCGCTTTACGGCCGTATTTACGGCAGTCGCGCTTTACGGCCGTATTTACGGCAGTCGCGCTTTACGGCCGTATTTACGGCAGTCGCGCTTTACGGCCGTATTTACGACAGTCGCGCTTTACGGCCGTATTTACGACAGTCGCGCTTTACGGCCGTATTTACGGCAGTCGCGCTTTACGGCCATATTTACGGCAGTCGCGCTTTACGGCCGTATTTACGGCAGTCGCGCTTTACGGCCGTATTTACGACAGTCGCTATTTACGGCCGTATTTACGACAGTCGCGCTTTACGGCCGTATTTACGGCAGTCGCGCTTTACGGCCGTATTTACGGCAGTCGCGCTTTACGGCCGTATTTACGGCAGTCGCGCTTTACGGCCGTATTTACGGCAGTCGCGATTTACGGCCGTATTTACGGCAGTCGCGCTTTACGGCCGTATTTACGACAGTCGCGCTTTACGGCCGTATTTACGGCAGTCGCGCTTTACGGCCGTATTTACGACAGTCGCGCTTTACGGCCGTATTTACGGCAGTCGCGCTTTACGGCCGTATTTACGACAGTCGCGCTTTTCGGCCGTATTTACGGCAGTCGCGCTTTACGGCCGTATTTACGGCAGTCGCGCTTTACGGCCGTATTTACGGCAGTCGCGCTTTACGGCCGTATTTACGACAGTCGCGCTTTACGGCCGTATTTACGACAGTCGGGATTTACGGCCGTATTTACGACAGTCGCGCTTTACGGCCGTATTTACGGCAGTCGCGCTTTTCGGCCGTATTTACGGCAGTCGCGCTTTACGGCCGTATTTACGACAGTCGCGCTTTACGGCCGTATTTACGGCAGTCGCGATTTACGGCCGTATTTACGGCAGTCGCGCTTTACGGCCGTATTTACGGCAGTCGCGCTTTACGGCCGTATTTACGGCAGTCGCTATTTACGGCCGTATTTACGACAGTCGCGCTTTACGGCCGTATTTACGACAGTCGCGATTTACGGCCGTATTTACGACAGTCGCGCTTTACGGCCGTATTTACGGCAGTCGCGCTTTACGGCCGTATTTACGGCAGTCGCGCTTTACGGCCGTATTTACGGCAGTCGCGCTTTACGGCCGTATTTACGACAGTCGCGCTTTACGGCCGTATTTACGGCAGTCGCGCTTTACGGCCGTATTTACGGCAGTCGCGCTTTACGGCCGTATTTACGACAGTCGCGCTTTACGGCCGTATTTACGACAGTCGCGCTTTACGGCCGTATTTACGACAGTCGCGCTTTACGGCCGTATTTACGGCAGTCGCGCTTTACGGCCGTATTTACGACAGTCGCGCTTTACGGCCGTATTTACGACAGTCGCGCTTTACGGCCGTATTTACGGCAGTCGCGCTTTACGGCCGTATTTACGACAGTCGCGCTTCACGGCCGTATTTACGGCAGTCGCGCTTTACGGCCGTATTTACGGCAGTCGCGCTTTACGGCCGTATTTACGGCAGTCGCGCTTTACGGCCGTATTTACGACAGTCGCGATTTACGGCCGTATTTACGACAGTCGCGATTTACGGCCGTATTTACGACAGTCGCGCTTTACGGCCGTATTTACGGCAGTCGCGCTTTACGGCCGTATTTACGGCAGTCGCGATTTACGGCCGTATTTACGGCAGTCGCGCTTTACGGCCGTATTTACGGCAGTCGCGCTTTACGGCCGTATTTACGGCAGTCGCGCTTTACGGCCGTATTTACGGCAGTCGCGCTTTACGGCCGTATTGACGACAGTCGCGATTTACGGCCGTATTTACGACAGTCGCGCTTTACGGCCGTATTTACGACAGTCGCGCTTTACGGCCGTATTTACGGCAGTCGCGCTTTACGGCCGTATTTACGACAGTCGCGCTTTACGGCCGTATTTACGGCAGTCGCGCTTTACGGCCGTATTTACGACAGTCGCGCTTTTCGGCCGTATTTACGACAGTCGCGCTTTACGGCCGTATTTACGGCAGTCGCGCTTTACGGCCGTATTTACGGCAGTCGCGCTTTACGGCCCTATTTACGGCAGTCGCGCTTTACGGCCGTAGTTACGACAGTCGCGCTTTACGGCCGTATTTACGACAGTCGGGATTTACGGCCGTATTTACGACAGTCGCGCTTTACGGCCGTATTTACGACAGTCGGGATTTACGGCCGTATTTACGACAGTCGCGCTTTACGGCCGTATTTACGGCAGTCGCGCTTTACGGCCGTATTTACGCCAGTCGCGATTTACGGCCGTATTTACGGCAGTCGCGCTTTACGGCCGTATTTACGACAGTCGCGCTTTACGGCCGTATTTACGACAGTCGCGCTTTACGGCCGTATTTACGACAGTCGCGCTTTACGGCCGTATTTACGGCAGTCGCGCTTTACGGCCGTATTTACGGCAGTCGCGCTTTACGGCCGTATTTACGACAGTCGCGCTTTACGGCCGTATTTACGACAGTCGCGCTTTACGGCCGTATTTACGACAGTCGCGCTTTACGGCCGTATTTACGGCAGTCGCGCTTTACGGCCGTATTTACGACAGTCGCGCTTTACGGCCGTATTTACGACAGTCGCGCTTTACGGCACCTTTTACGACAGTCGCGCTTTACGGCCGTATTTACGACAGTCGCGCTTTACGGCCGTATTTACGGCAGTCGCGCTTTACGCCGTATTTACGGCAGTCGCGCTTTACGGCCGTATTTACGGCAGTCGCGCTTTACGGCCGTATTTACGACAGTCGCGCTTTACGGCCGTAGTTACGACAGTCGCGCTTTACGGCCGTATTTACGACAGTCGGGATTTACGGCCGTATTTACGACAGTCGCGCTTTACGGCCGTATTTACGGCAGTCGCGCTTTACGGCCGTATTTACGACAGTCGCGCTTTACGGCCGTAGTTTACGACAGTCGCGCTTTACGGCCGTATTTACGACAGTCGGGATTTACGGCCGTATTTACGACAGTCGCTGCTTTACGGCCGTATTTACGGCAGTCGCGCTTTACGGCCGTATTTACGACAGTCGCGCTTTACGGCCGTATTTACGACAGTCGCGATTTACGGCCGCATTTACGGCAGTCGCGCTTTACGGCCGTATA